>NW_011500420.1:95336-133004 GCF_000495115.2 Populus euphratica
AACCGAACCGAAACCGGTCGGTTTGAACCGATTCCGGTTGGGTTCCGGTTTGAACTTTTAAATTTTTTAAAATTTGATTTTGGTTAGTTTTTTAGATAAAAACCGAACCGAACCGAAAATGCTCACCCCTACTTTGTACCCTCTTTTTTGCTTTCTTTGTTTTTTATTTATAATAATACTCTTTATTCATTTATACCTATTTCTAAGCCTCCAAAAATTTTATTACCTTTTTCTATTCTCTTTTATTTTCAATACACCACAAAAAATAAGATGGATTTATGTCAAATACTGTATTAAGAGTTTTGAAGTTTTGAAACGAATACAAGTCTTTTATCTTTTGTAATATTGAAACAGAGTTGGTTGGGTAATATAGGAAATTGACTGTAGTTCTACTCTCTTTCATATGTATTCTCTTCTCTCTCCGTCTCTTTTTGGTGTTTTATTTTTAATATTTTCGTACTTGTAATGATTTATTATTCTTTCAATCACACATAAACAATATTTATAACATAGTTTTGTTTTGACGAGTGGAAATGGGAAGTGATTTTACTTACCTATTTTTGTTTCCAAACTTATTCCCTCTTCTCTCTCCCCCTCTCTCTTGCACTTTTTTTTTTTAATATTTACATCTAATGATTTATTATTTTTCTTTTAAAACACATTTAAAAAGTTCAAGTGCTGACTCAAATGTTTTACTTGTAATTGGTATTTGGAATTGAAGTTGAACATTTTTTATTAAAATTTATTTTTTTTATATTTATTTTTTTATATTTATAAATTATTTTAACATGTTAATATCAAAAATAAATTTTATAAAATAAAAAATATCATTTAAATATATATTTCTTTAAAAAAATATTTTAAAAAATAAACATCGCTAATTTAAAAACACCTTTAATTAAGGAATGCAATAAGAAAAGGTATGGTACAAAACGTCATGCTATTTCCCTATAAATAGCCTTCCTTTGATGATGAAGAAAATGGAAACCCAAGCACATTTAACAGCAATCACCAATCAACAAAACAATTATCGTCGAAGGGCAAATTTCCCACCAAGCTTCACTTTATTTTAATGTTATAATCCCTATAATTATTAACATGTTCTACCATATATATATATATATATATATGTATAAATAGAAACGGTTGGTCAAGGTCAATATAAATCATTAAGTTATTCTCAACTACTCAATACTATAAATACACAGGTCTTTAACTATTTGATTTTTTTTTATTTTATAAAGAAAAACTAAACAAATTCTTATATTATTTTTAGAACAGTATTTTTTTTTTACCATCTAATAAAACAAAAGAATTTTGATGTCTCTATATATTAGTTTATATATTAGTTGTAAATATATATTTGCTTTAAATTCAATATTAACTAGTTTGAGAACAAATAATATTTTCATGATATTGAATTTTCATATTACAAACTCACACAATCAAAGTAAATTCTCCAAACAATTTCATTTTTTTTATACATATCCTTTCTCAATACTAATATTTTGGAAAAAAAAATATAAATCCAAAAACACAATTTACTAGAAAAAAGTTCAGAAATCATTTAATATAAACAATAATTTTTATACTCACTTTTATTTATTTGCAGTCCCTATTATGTTATATTTCAAGACCGGCCACCTTTATATGGATCTACTAATATGAAAAAAAAATGGTATGTGGTTATTGTTATAAAATAAAAGAGATGAAAATAATAAATACATAAATATATTTGGTTATAGAGATGAAAATAAAGAGTTAGTAATGAATGTGTTTCGGATACCATTTTAAAATGAATTTCTGTATTTTTATAATTTCTGTATAGAAATGATATGTTTTCACGCAACCCAGATTATCTTGCTACTATGCAATCAAGTCTATTTTGAGGCTAACCTGTCTCAAATCATTTGAAGCCATTTCATGATTGAAAACAAAATTGAACCATAACTTAACTTGTGAAGACAAAATTGAACCCTTTTTCTTATGCTTCAATACCAAAATCATTTTTCTTATGTAACGTCTAGATATTTTATTATAAATAGCCTTCCTTTGATGATTTAGATACTCAACCAGCCATTAAAGAACTGGCCTCTAGTTCATCTTAAAAAAAATGGAAACCCAAGCACATTTAACAGCAAGCAATAATCGTCAAAACAATTCTCGTCCAGAGGCAAATTTCCCACCAAGCTTGTGGGGTTGTAGCTTCGCTTCATTTTCCTTCCCACAAACGGTAAATTACTTCTCTTCTATATATGTATAGCAGTATTAAGAAAATTTAAGTTTCAAAACTATATACAAGCTATTAGAGCCATTAGATTTGTGGGATCTATCATCCAATTCTGCCCTAAGATTAGAATCTGATGTTTCATAATTTGTTTTTAAATTTTTTAATTATATATTACCTGTCTGTGTGTTTTTTAATGATATAAAATCATATATATCCTATGTCTCCACCCCTCTCAGGCCAAAGTTGATGTTAAAGTAGTTACACTTTTGTCTAGCCGTTGATTGCTTTTATTTTAAACAAAGAATTCATCTTTTGATAGAGTAAATTTTTTTTTTTTCATATAGTTTCCAAAACTTTAATAATTGTTTAATTAGTTCAGATAAACTAGAGATTAAGTTATAACTAACTCTTTTTTTATATGAAGTAATCGTTTTAAAATCTAATTAATATGACAGTTGATTCTTACTGAATATTTCAATGCAGGAATTCGAGTCATACAACCGAAAAGTAGAAGTGTTGAAGGAAAATGTGAAGGACATGCTGATGGCATCCACAAAGGATCCAGCGGAACATATTGAATTCATTAATCTGTTATGTCGGCTTGGTGTGTCATATCATTTTGACGACGAGATTGAAAACAGCCTCAAACAAATTTTTGATGACCTTCCTGATCTTCTTGAGAAACATGACTTTGATCTCTACACTGTGTCACTTCTATTTCGAGTATTAAGACAGCATGGATTCAAAATACCTTGCGGTGAGCGCATACTTCCACTTTATAGCCTTTCAAACATTAATTAACATCTCAAAAATTATTTCTTGAACAGTACTTTAAACTCTGCTAAATCTTTCTTTCACAAGAAGTAATATATGGTCAAATTAAGATTATTAAAAAAAAGACTAGAACAGTAAAGTTATTGTGACTAGCAAAACTTCCGTGAAACTAAGTAAATATTCTTTCATAATCCACAAACATCTTTTGAAAGTTGGCTAAAATTTGTGTTGTGTTTTTTTTTTTGAATCATCAGTTGTGTTCGACAAGTTCAAGGACACCAATGGAGAGTTTAAGAAAACAATCATCAACGATGTTAAAAGCATCCTGGGCTTGTACGAAGCTTCATTTTTAGGTGTGCATGGAGAACAGGTACTGGATGAAGCCCTTGTTTACACAAAGGCAAACCTGGAGTCTTCGGCTATGCAATCAAGCCCACGTCTAGCAGACCATATTAGGAATGCTTTGATCCGGCCCTTTCACAAAGGCGTACCAAGAATAGAGGCTAGAAAATACATCTCTTTCTACGAAGAGGAGGAGTCTCGGAATGACACTCTACTCAAGTTTGCCAAGATAGATTTCAATCGAGTTCAGCTACTGCATCAACAAGAGCTATCCATTCTCTCGAGGTAATTTTGTATTCGAGTTCGAGAGAGACATCAGACTAAGTTTCTATTGGAATTTATTTACTCGGTTGCTATTTACATTTTAGGTGGTGGAATGATTTAAATTTTGCTGAGGAGTTTCCTTATGCAAGAGATAGAATTGTAGAGATCTATTTCTGGGCAAATGGAATCCATTTCGAGCCTCAATATGCTTTCTCTCGGATGATGGCCACGAAATATACAAAAATTGTATCACTGGTAGATGATACATATGATGCATATGCATCTTTTGAAGAAATACAACGTTTTACTAATGCAATTGAAAGGTTTGTTTCTTGTTACCTCATAGTCTGTCTTTCTCTTCTAAATCTTTCATAAACAAAGAAGTCGACACAAAGATGTTCAGGAAAGGAATGGAATTTTCTGTCTCAATTTCAGATGCAGCATGAATGCTATTGATCAACTACCTGCCGATTACATGAAAGTTCTTTACAAAGCACTTCTGAATCTTTTCAACGAAACTGAGAATGACATGGGAAAGCAAGGAAGATCCTATGCCTCAAATTATGTGAAGGAGGCAGTATGAATATTTTTCCAGTCTCATGCTTTCTTTTACTATTTCTAGCATAATATATTGTTATTGTATATATATTAATTTAATTATTTCATCGGTTTTACCACACAATCTTTGTTTTATTTGTATGCTATTAGTTCAAAGAATTGGTGAGAGGCTACCATGCGGAGGCGGAGTGGGCAGATAAATGCCATGTCCCAACATTCGATGAGTATGTGCGCAATGGATTAGCCACAAGTGCTTATGGGGTAATCATGGCAGCATCCTTCCTTGGAATGGAAGAAGTTGCAGGAGGGGAGGAGTATGAATGGCTAAAATGTAATCCAAAAATTATTAAAGCCGGAAAGATGATTGGTCGTTTGATGAATGACATTGTGGGCCACGAGGTACGGTGTCCGAATTCTTAAAATAAAAAATTACTAGATACATCGAGAATTGTATTCTCATATCTTATATAAGCAAGGAACCAATTGTTAAAATTATTTTCAAATTTTATCTTTTCAGTGAAAAAGTATTAGTTCAACTTATGATATAGTTAATAACTTACAAGATTTTTCAATTATTTCGTGCATCAAAAAAATTGTTCAACTCATGACTTTCTTTCTTCTCAATATTTTTGTGTTCAGAAATTTTTCATGTTAAGTTTATTTTCTAAAAACTATAACATCGTTTATATATTTGAAGGATGAACAAAAGAGAGGAGACTGCGCATCCGGTGTTGAATGCTATATGAAACAATATGATGCATCGGAGAAGAAAGCAATTGAAGAGATAGAAAAGATGGACGTTAATGCGTGGAAGGATATCAATGAAGATTGCATGAGGCCAACTAATGCTCCAATGCTTCTCCTTCAACATTTTGTTAATCTTATTCGAGTAACAGATGTTATTTATGGGAATGATGACGATGCCTACACAATTCCATCAAGTTTAAAAGATTATGTCACTTTATTATATATTGAGCAAGTGCCTCTGTATGAATAATGGTGTAGAATTCGTACTTTGAGCTCATGGTGGAATTCTCTATGAATGTTATCGAATGTATTGTAATAAAACGAGCAATGACTCGTGGATATTATATCTACTATTGGATCTAGTGTGTATTTTGGTATGCATCGAATTTGATAGTTGAGTTTGAATTTCATTGAAAAGATTTAAACTTTGCAGTGGTGCATGATCTATTTGTCGTGCATACTAGACCAAAAACAAACACAAATAAAATACAAACAAGCAAATTTATGTGGTTTTCCAAAACTGGATACATCCACGGAGACAGCAGATTGTATATTGTTGGAGTAATGATACAAACACTCAACTCAACCCAATACAACCTCACAAAACCTAGTATTTCACTCTTACACTCGATGTTTCTCTCAAATCTATACTTGCACTCACTCTTATAGTTGCATTATTTTCCTCTACACTTGCACTCTTTATCTATTTCACTCTCTCGTCTCTATCTCCATTTATAAGAGAAATGAAAGCCTTGGTAGCAACCATGTGCAACCTAATAAATGTCAACCAACAATTAACTGCTACAACAAAAAAGTCATGGTGGTTGGAAAAAAGTTGAGAAGATTTTTCCATCCAATCCTCGTGATCAATTAATGCTGCCTCTAATGCGCCATATGGCGCTGCACCCTGAAGGTGCTCAATACCGAGAGATGTTGACCAAGTCCAAACAATGTTGGAACTTGATCCTTGAGATATATTTTATGAGTATGTCAGCTGGATTATCTGTTGTACCAATCTTCTGTTGCAGAATATCCCTTTCATTCATAATTTCTCGAATAAAATGAAATCGAATATCAATGTGCTTGGTGTGGGAATGTTGAACCTGATTCTTTGCAAGACAAATAGCTCTTTGACTATCACAATGGACATCCACGTGCTCTTGAACAATTCCCAAATCTTCAATCAACCCATGTAACCAAATAGCTTCCTTGAAAGCTTCCATTACTACCACGTACTCTACCTTAGTTGTTGACAAATCTACTATTGATTGTAACGTTGACCTCCAACTTATGAGCCCTTTAGCAAGTGTAAACACATAGCCTGTTGTGGAACGACGCTTGTCTAAGTCACCAGCATAGTCCGAATCCACATAAGTAAATAAATTGTCTTAGTCTATCATCCGTCTCAAACTTCAAATCAATATCAATTGTGCTATGAATGTATTATAGAATCCACTTAACTGCCTGCTAGTGACCCTTTGCAGGATCATGCATATACCTACTCACCATACTAACAGTATGTGAAATATTTGGTCTCGTATAAACCATTGCATACATTAATGCACCAACTGCATTTGCATACGGAATTTGAATCATATGCTTATGCTCTTTCTCTGTGTGTGGAGACATTGAGGTGTGCTTACAGGCTTGGTCTTACCATCTACCCCAAATCTCTTTGGGAGCCATTGGTCTGAAAGGGTGTTTTAACACCTAATACCCTAAAGTCAACTGACTTGGGAGTTATTAGCCCAACGCTTGTTACATGGGTTGAGGAGAAAAGCTTAAGGGAATCAAACATTGCACTATCTACGTATCAATATCTGTGACTCGAGTTACTAAGCTCGTAGGGGTATCTCAACACCTAATGCCATAAGACCAATTGGTCTAGAAGTCATTAGCCGAAAGCTTGTTACATGGGTTAAAGATGCATGGTGTCTTAAGTTATATGTATATATATTAAAAAAAAAAAATCTCAACCTAAGGAAGTGAACCTTAAACATTAGAACAAAAATTTTGTTTTCTTCTAAGAAAAGCCCATAATTATGTATTGATACATTGAGTACATAAGAAAGGTTTATTAATATCTTGTTAAGAGGTATTGAGCAGATATATAAATTTAATGAGAGTTTGTTTATCTAGATAGATTAATGGAAGTTGAATGATGAATACCTTGCTTTGTGGAATTTGAAAAGTATTTTTCTATTTTAATGCTTTGATTACTAGGGACTAGTAATAAGCTGGTTGGGGGGTGTGATTAGTACTTAAAAGTGCATTTTTATCAAGGTTTTATATCATCATTTTGCACTTGAAGTGTTAAAAGTGTATTTTTATCAAGTTTTTATGTCATCTTTTTTGCACTTGAAGTATCAATAACTCCTTAACTAAAACATGTTTTATAATAATATATCTAATAATATAAGTTACCTTTAATTTGTGGTAAATGTTCATTTTAAATGCAGGCCTATAACATAAATGAAAGGATTGATTGATGAATTTAAGAACTGAAATTAAAAGGACAAAGAGGTGGTTAATCTTTAAAAAGAGATACCGATGCAGTCCAAACCAAAACATTGTTCGGTAATTGGGTCATATCTGGAGCTGTAGATCTCAGATTTAAGTCTACTTTATATGGATAAAAAGGTAAGACATAGGCCTACAACTTTTATATGGAACCCAAGACTTAAACAAGCCATTTTCAAGTCCAAATTATAGCAACAACAAAGAAGTCTGAATCTGTCCTTTAGCCCGAGCATTGTTCAGTGTTTAGCCCATATTTAGAGTTCTAGAAGTCCAAATGACCTAACGTTTTTACACAAGAAAGTAGAGACCATTTCCTACATCTTTCATGTTCTAAGTGGTTCCAATTTTGACGTTATCAATGACGTTTTGGGCAAACAAGAGAAGATAAGGATTATCATCAAGTCAAGAGTTTGCCACCCACTCATCAATTAGTCATCAAATCAATAGTTCCCAATTTTAGCCTATAAAAGGAGGCATTTGCCATGTATTTAGACATCTTGGTCTCCAGATCAAGATCATGTTTTTATTTTTGCTCTTTGTATTTTTGTAATGCTTAAGTTTTATTTTCATTAATATCTTGTTTATGCCTTTCATTTCCTTTCCTTCACTTAGTTAACTTTTATCTTATTTATATTCTTATTTTGTTTATTTTTTTTTATTTTCATTATGTTTAGTTAAGTTTATTATGTCAAGGTGAAAATGTTGCACTAATGGTGTAAGAATAAGTATAGTGTAAACTTAATATGGACTTTAATGTTTTATACTAATATGTTTTATATTTATTATCTTGTTTGCTCTATAATACTTTGCTTGTTAACTGACTAATCTAGATTTATGTTGTATAACACTTGGTACAACAAATGCTTCGCACTTTCATAGCTCATACTGTATGGTATAACCGACACCTAAGCTATAAAAGGAACTTGATTTGTTGTTAACATAAGTTATAAGCATGAATGCCTAATAATATTTACAAGTATTAGCATTATTCGAATAAGATAACTAATGTAATCATGTTAACTATCATAACCCAATTCTAGGTTATTCCCCAATTTTTGACCCGTGTTTTGATAAATTTTTAGAAAAATAAAAAAATAGAGAAAAACAACAAAAATCCAAAAAATACATTTTTAAATATATTTGCCTCGTTTTTAGCATTTTCAGCATCATCTCAAAAGAATTTAAATTTTCAAAGATATTTGGAACGCGTTCAACTTTTAACGCGTTATTTTTAAAATCATCAATTTTTCCTCATTGAGCCGATGTTGATATTGCTCATTTAAAAAAAAAACTCAAAAAAATAAGAAAAATCAAAATTTACAAAAAAAAAAAAGAAGTTTAGGGACCAATTTTGAAACCCAAGCAACATTTTACCTATAAATAGCAGCTTTCAACGTGCACAAAGGGGGGCAATTTTACAAGAAAAAAGGGTATTTTTACAATTTTTAAGGGACAACACAAAAGGGAATAACCTAAACCTAAACTATCTTTCTTGAAAAAAAACAAGAGGCGTTGACCACCCCCCCTCATCAGATTTTTCCTTCTTCTCGCCAGCCAAGGGCTGAGCCTCAGCCTTTGTAGAACCGGCTGCCCCCCTTCGGTTTTCAATTTTTTCTCCCCACAGTCGCCACACACTTTCTCCTTGGCCGCTCCCTCTACTTTTCGCAGCTCCTAAACCTGCCTCCATCTCCTAGCCTCTCTTCTCACCTCTGAACGTATCGGCACCGCGTTCAACTGGCCATCAGCTCCCTCTGCCCAACGCCACTCCATTTTCTTTTCAACCCGCAGCCAATCTTCCCCCATTTCCTCTCATTTTCAGTTGACAGCATAGCAGCCCCATCTCTCCTCAGCCAGCCGGTCTCTTCCCTTTTCCTCTGCCGGCCAAGACCAGTCATCTCTTTCAACTGGTCGGTCGCAGATCCACCCGCCATCAACAACCCAACAGCGGCCACAAAAGACCACCACTGCTAGATCGGCCATCAACAGAAGCCTAGTCGCTGGTGACCTCTTGGTCTTTCCGCTGCCTGAAATGAGAAGGGAGAGAAGCAGATCTAGACTGAAATGGATTGAAACTGACTGTTTGTTGGGTTTTTGCTCTCTTGTAGGTGACGGTGGGTGTCACCATCGGCAGAGAAGAGAAAAGGAGAAGAAGCTGAGTCGGACCCACATTTTTTGGCATTATTGCGGTGGCGTGTGAACCCATGGGCCACCAGTGACGGTGGTGCATGGAAGGAAGCGCCGCCACGAGTTTAGGCAGTTCTAGAAGGGATTTCAATGCAATTTCTAGAGTTTTAGGGACTGTTTTGTAAATTTTAAATTATTTAATGTAATTTTTATTTAGTTTTGAATTTTTATAATTTGTAATGTGGATCTAAAAAGAAAAGAAAAGAAAAAAAAGAAAAAAATATAATAAAAAATGTGTGTGTATTTGTTTTATGAATTTTTTTTATGATTAGACTACAAAGAATAAAGAAGGATTTAATATTTTAATTGGATCACGGTGTAGAAGTACAAATTTGTACGGAATTTGTATTTCTAAAATTCAATGAAAAGGTAAAAATTTTAAAACTTCTTTAACACATCACAGCCACGATGCAGCTTACCTCAGGTAGGGTGCGTTAGGGGTGCTAATACCTTCCCTAACGACAACCAGTCTCTTACCCGCGAATTTCTGATAAGACTAGTACAACCGGGTTTCCTAGTATTCCTCAATTAAATACTAGGTGGTGACTCCCAATTAATCCAACAAGATCAAATCAAACAAACATAAGAAGAGAAAAATCGTCAGGCAGAGCTGATGTCGCGCAGATTTTCCGACGTGTGACAGAATGGCGACAACACTAGGGAGGTACTGTTTCTAACAATATTGGATTAAGCTTTGTGTATTTGATGTGTTTAAGTTTTGGCATTTTTGTCTTATTTTATTGTTTTATCCATACATTTTTAGAATTGTTTCATGCATCACTTGCATCTATTTTTGAAATCACACACAAGCTTCTAAGTTAGGTGGGGAGTAGCGGTCTGCCTCATGACTTTCAGTCGGGTTTCAGATTTGCGAAACATCCAACTATGACTTGAGTGTTTTCTTGATAATGGCGGTCATACGGTGCCCTAACCATTCCTTGTAAACCCCTATACTGCCTTCACGCGATGTGGTCACTAGGCAGTTCATAGACCCTTTTGAAACCAGGTAGAAAACCTACTCATGTTCACATAATAAATAATACCTGTCCTTAGGTTGTATGTGCTATCATTTATTTGCATTGGGGCAAAACCTTCTTAAAGCATCTTGAACTCAAGATTTATAGGTGACAGAATGACCGTCACTTCAAAAATTTTCATTGTAGAGTTTGGGCAAGAATCAAGATTCTTGTTTCATCGTACAAAAGTTACGATCATATGTCACCCCTCGAAGGGTGAGTTCATCATATATATGTCATTTTCATACATTTGTCATGCATGCACCAGAATGAAAAGTGGGTTCCCTACGAGTCTACAACACCTAATTTTGAGCGGGAAAAAACATTGGAGACAAAGAGCGCGCTCGCCGCAGCACCCATTTTCAAAAAGAGTTGGAGTGTCTGGACAAAAGTTGACTCGCCTCTAGCTTAGTCAAGCAAATATTGAGAAATAACTCTATGGAGGTTCCTTCCAACTGATCTATCATCTTTGTTCAAACCCCAATAACACCTCAGCCTGAAGAAGTTGGGGGCAAACACGGTCAAGAGCCTCAGCATAGTACAACATTTCCATACAAGCTTTTGTGGGAAAGCTGACCAAAGGGGAATTGCATCACCATTGCAGAATGGAGCCTGTTCTTGTTCTGCCCAAAAAATAACTACCTCTGTTCGATCATGCCTGCAAAAACTTCTTGATTTTTTCACCCAATTCTAGTTTTTATCGGTAATTTGGCGCAAAATTCCACAAGACTTTCCCTGTCCACTAAGCCTTACTTGTTAATAAGATCATGTGTTTTCTTGAATTCATGACATACCTTCATTTTTTGTTGTTTCATGCAAATAACATGTTGAACATAACCTCTGAACATGAGACCATTGCGCTAAGAATCTTTGGGCGTGTTTCCCCTTTCTTCCATGCATGTTTTCACAAGGATTTTTGGGAAATCAAAGTTTAGTACAAAAACAGAAATTATATTGGTGTTTGTTCGAAACAAACGAGTTCTGGAAATTCAAGAGATTCCTTAGAGAGGTAACCATACACCAAAAAAAAAAAAAAAACAATGAAGTGACTCCAAAAGCGGAGTTTTATTTGAATGAATAATGAGAAATCACTTTGCATACTCGCATGAAAGTAAGGTTTACGGATCCTAAATGCATGCATTTGAGATGAAGAAATACCATCTTTGATAATCTTTTCACAAGGCTGAAATATATTCTTTGAAGTCCCATTTTGAGCCAAATGCATTTTTATTGAAATAACCTTGACTAGGATCACACCCCACACTAGGGGGGCAAATGCCAAAAAATCCTTAATGATTGAAAGTGCCCAAACAATACTGGGGGGCATAAAAGAAAATTCTTAATCCTCGAAGGTGCCCATACAAAGCTGGGGGCCATAAAAAAAAAAGGAAGAAAAATCCAAAGGATCTAAAAAATTTTAGCATAAAAAAGGGCCAATGTAGTGATGCGCGACCAAATGAAGAAAAATAAAATAAAGAGAAAGATCCCAAGCCCAACACTGGGGGGCAACATGGACCACTTCACAAATCAATTCCAAGGTCCAGAAATGTATGAACAAAAAAGTTTGGGATATAAGCATTAGTGATCCTTAGTCTTAAAGTCCCTTAAACACCTTTTGAGCCTACAAATATCCTTTTCTTCATATCCAATAGCCCAAGCCTACATTACATGCCTAATCAAGCCCTTTCTAATCAAAGGCAAGCAATCTGGATGAGTAGGTAGTGCTTTCTCATGTGAAACAAAATCATTATTCATGCAAATAAATCTTTTCCCTCAAATTGAAATTTAAACCTTTTATGATCAATCAGATGTCACTTCGTGTTATTCATATTTTAACCAAAACCAAAATAAAAAATTTTTCATCACTTCTGAAAACCTCTCCATAGGAATCACTTGAATTTCTTCAGAATGAGTTTGTTTTGAATCGATGTCAAAATGACTTTTGTGTTTGGAATAGCTTTGAAATTCCAAAATTTCTGCATGAAAACAACTCTCTGTCAAACCTTCCTTCCTATAGCCTCATCCCTAAACCCAAATTAAACACTTGGGGGCATGATCAAGCTTGGGGGCAATCAAAAACTCCTAGTAGGGCTGGCTCCATGATTCCCCTTTCTAAGAAGAATGTCGAGCAAACTTGGCAATCATTGAGATAAAGGGCAGAGGACAAAGAAGTATGATGCTATCAAGTCTTTCCTAGGGTTCAAGATCACAAGATATGACTCGAGTAAGTAAGAGTGAAAAGAGTCATTGAAGCTTACCATCTGATTAGTACTTAAAAGTGCATTTTTATCAAGGTTTTATATCATCATTTTGCACTTGAAGTATCAATAACTCCTTAACTAAAACATGTTTTGTAATAATGTATCTAATAATATAAGATACCTATAATTTATGGTAAATGTTTATTTTTAATGCAGGCCTATCATATAAATGAAAGGATTGATTGGTGAATTTAAGAACTGAAATTGAAAGGACAAAGAGATGGCTAAACTTCGAAAGGAGATGCCGGTGCAGTCTATACCGGAACACTATTCGGTAATTGGATTGTATCTAAAGTTGTAGATTCAGATTTAGGTCCACTTTATATGGATGGAAAGGTAAGAGATAGGCCTACAACTTTCATATGGAGCCCAAGATCTAAAAAGGCCATTTTCAAGTCCAAATTGGAGCAACAACAAAGAAGTCTGAATCTGTCTTCCAGCCCAAGCATTGTTTATTGTTTGATCCATATCTGGAGTTCTAGAAGTCCAAATGAGCTGAATTGTTTACACAAGAAAGATGAGACAATTTCTTACAACATTCATGTTGCAAGTGGTTCCAATTTTGACGTTATCAATGATGTTTTGGGCAGACAAGAGAAGATAAGGATTGTCACCAAATCAAGAGTTGGCCACCCACTCATTAATAAGTCATCAAATCAATAGTTTCCAATTTTGGCCTATAAAAGGAGTCATTTGCCATGTATTTAGGCATATTGGTTTCCAGATCAAGATCATGCTCTTCCTTTCTCTCTTTGTATTTTTTGTAATGTTTATGCTTTGCTTTCATTAATATCAAGTTTATGCCTTTCATTTCCTTTCATTTACTTAGTTAACTTTTATCTAATTTATGTTCTTATTTTGTTTATTTATTTTTCTTTCTTTTATTATGTCTAGCTAAGTTTATTATGTCAAGGTGAAAAGGTTACACTAATGGTGTAAGAATAAGTATAGTGTAAACTTAATATGGACTTTAATGTTTGATACTAACATGTTTTGTATTTGTTATCTTGTTCACTCTTTAATACTTTGCTTGTTAAATGACTAATCTTGATTTATGTTGTATAACACTTGGTACAACAAATGCTTGGCAATTGTATAATACTTGGTACAACAAATGCTTGACACTTTCATAGCCTATACTGTATGGTATAATCGACACCTGAGCTATGAAAGGAACTTGATTTGTTGTTAACATAAGTTATAATCATGAATGCTTGACGAGATTTACAAGTATTAGCATTAATTGAATAAGATGACTAATGTAATCATGTTAATAATCTATAATCTGATTGGAACCTCATTTGTGTGTGGTTTTCAATTGAATAATAAGAGTTTATACTATACTTTTTTGACATACCATTGGTGAAACCTCTAACCTTGACATTTGTTATTATTATTGTTTAATCTTTATATTAATCTTCCATCTAAAAGTTCTCATCAACTTCTTCTTCTTCTTCTTCTCTATATTATTATTATTATTATTATTATTATTATTATTATTATAATTATAATTATTGTTACTATTATTATTATTACTATTAATATTACTACTACTACTACTACTACTAGTATTATTATTATTATTATTATTATTATTATTATTATTACTATTGTTGTTGTTGTTGTTGTTGTTGTTGTTTTATTGTTATCTATTATTTGTACAATTAACCTCCCTACGGTTCGACCCCGATCTTGCCGGGTTATTTATTACTTCGACACTCCTGCACTTGGGAGAAGACATCTATCTTTTAGTCGTGTCACTATCAGAGACTCAAACTTTTGAGAAAAGGAGAACTTCATGAAGAAAAGGAGACCTATATTTCTCAAGTATACATGCATATTGACCATGATGCATTGCTTTCATCCTTGATAGATCAGTGGCTCACCATCACCTCTTTTTTAGCGGGCTGTTGAGTCCTCATCATTTAGATAGTGTGCTTTCTAGCCCTATCTTCATTCTCTTTGAGTGCACCCTTGAGCCATCGAACATTCCACCCAGTGCACCTTACAACCATACTTTCTTTTGAGTGTGCCTTTGAGCCCTCACCTCTTAGGTAGGGTGTTTTCTAACCCTATCTCCCTTTTTGAGTGCGACTTAGAGCTCTCGACCCTTTCTCAGGTAGTGTGTTTTCTAACCCTACCTCATTTTGAGTACACCTTTGTGCCCTCACTTCCTTTTATGTGCTCTTTGATTAGTACTTAAAAGTGCATTTTTATCATGGTTTTATATCATCATTTTGCACTTGAAGTATCAATAACTCCTTAACTAAAATATGTTTTATAATAATGTATCTAATAA
This sequence comes from Populus euphratica, assembly GCF_000495115.2. Lineage (NCBI taxonomy): Eukaryota > Viridiplantae > Streptophyta > Magnoliopsida > Malpighiales > Salicaceae > Populus > Populus euphratica. The sequence goes on from NW_011500420.1 coordinate 110,532, forward strand.
TATAAGATACCTATAATTTGTGGTAGATGTCTATTTTTAATGCAGGCCTATCACATAAATGAAAGGATTGATTGATGACTTGAAGAACTTAAATTGCAAGGATAAAGAGATGGCCAAACTTAGAAAAGAGATGTCGGTGCAATCCAAACCGGAACACTGTTCGGTAATTGGGTCATATCTGGAGCTACAGATCTCAGATTTAGGTCCAATTTATATGGATGGAAAGGTAAGACATAGGCCTACAACTTTCATATGGAGCCCAAGATCTAAAAAGGCCATTATCAAGTCCAAATTGTAGCAACAACAAAGAAGCCCGAATCTGTCTTCCAGCCCGAGCACTGTTCGGTATTTTGGCCATATCTGGAGTTCTAGAAGTCCAAATGAGCTGAAGTTTTTACACAAGAAAGCTGAGACAATTTCCTACAACTTTCATGTTTACAACTGGCTCCTGTTTTGACGTTATCAATGACGTTTTGGGCAGACAAGAGAAGATAAGGATTGTCACCAAGTCAAAAGTTGGCCACCCACTTATCAATTAGTCATCAAATCAATAGTTCCCAATTTTGGCCTATAAAAGGAGGCATTTGCCATGCATTTAGGCATCTTGGTTTCCAGATCAAGATCATGCTCTTCCTTTCTCTCTTTGTATTTTTTATGCTTTGTTTTCATTAATATTAAGTTTATGCCTTTCATTTCCTTTATTCTTTGTAATGTTTATGTTTTGCTTTCATTAATATTAAGTTTATGCCTTTCATTTCCTTTCCTTTACTTAGTTAACTTTTATGTTCTTATTTTGTTTATCTATTTTGCTTTCTTTCATTATGTCTAGCTAAGTTAGTTATGTCAAGGTGAAAAGGTTACACTAATGGTGTAAGAATAAGTATAATGTAAACTTAATATGGACTTTAATGTTTGATACTAACATGTTTTATATTTGTTATCTTGTTCACTCTTTAATACTTTGCTTGTTAAATGACTAATCTTGATTTATGTTGTATAACACTTGGTACAACAAATGCTTAGCACTTTCATAGCCCATAATGTATGGGATAACCGACACCTGAGCTATGAAAGGAACTTGATTTGTTGTTAACATAAGTTATAATCATGAATGCTTGACGAGATTTACAAGTATTAGCATTAATTGAATAAGATGACTAATGTAATCATGTTAACAATATATAATCTGATTGGAACCTCCTTTGTGTGTGGTTTCCAATTGAATAATAAGAGTTTATACTATACTTGTTTGATATACCATTAGTGAAACCTCTAACCTTGACATTTGTTATTATTATTGTTTAATCCTTACTTTAATATTTCATCTCTAAGTTCTCATCATCATCATCTTCTTCTTCTTCTCTTTCTTTATTATTATTATTATTATTATTATTATTATTATTATTATTATTACTATTGTTGTTGTTATAATTGTTGTTTTGTAATTTATAATTTGTACAATTAACCTCCCTGTGGTTCGACCCCGGTCTTGCCGGGTTATTTATTACTTCGACACTCCTGCACTTGGGAGAAGACATCAATCTTTCAGTCGTGTCACTCTTTTGAGCCAACATCTCCCGGGTAGCGTGTTTTCTAACCCTACCTCATTTTGAGTGCGGCTATGTGCCCCTACTTCCTTTTATGTGCTCTTTTGAGCCATCATCTCCCAGGTAGCGTGTTTTCTAACCCTACCTCATTTTGAGTGCGCCTTTGGGCCCTCACTTCCCTTTATGTGCTCTGTTGAGCCACCATCTCTCAGGTAGCGTGTTTTCTAACCCTACCTCATTTTAAGTGCGCCTTTGTGCCCTCACTTCTTTTTATGTGCTCTTTTGAGCCACCATCTTCCAGGTAGCGTGTTTTCTAACCCTACCTCATTTTGAGTGCGCCTTTATGCCCTCACTTCCTTCTATGTGCTCTTTTAAGCCACCCTCTCTCACGTAGCGTGTTTTCTAACCCTACCTCATTTTGAGTGTGCCTTTGTGCCCTCACTTTCTTTTATGTGCTCTTTTGAGCCACCACCTCTCAGGTAGTGTGTTTTCTAACCCTACCTCATTTTGAGTGCGCCTTTGTGCCCTCACTTCCTTTTATGTGCTATTTTGAGCCACCATCTTCTAGGTAGCGTGTTTTCTAACACTACCTCATTTTGAGTGCGTTTATGTGCCCTCACTTCCTTTTATGTGCTCTTTTGAGCCACCACCTCTCAGGAAGTGTGTTTTCTAACTCTACCTCATTTTGAGTGCGCCTTTGTGGCCTCACTTCCTTTTATGTGCTCTTTTGAGCCACCACCTCTTAGATAGCGTGTTTTCTAACCCTACCTCATTTTGGGGGTGTCGTTGTGCCCTCACTTTCTTTTATGTGCTCTTTTGAGCCACCACTTCTCAAGTAGCGTGTTTTCTAACCCTACCTCATTTTGAGTGCGCCTTTGTGCCCCCACTTCCTTTTATGTGCTCTTTTGAGTCACCACCTCTTAGGTAGTGTGTTTTCTAACCCTACCTCATCTTGAGTGCACCTTTGTGCCCTCACTTCCTTTTGTTATCTTTTGAGTCACCACCTCTTAGGTAGCATGTTTTCTAACCCTACCTCATTTTGAGTGTGCCTTTATGCCTTCACTTCCTTTTATGTGCTCTTTTGAGCCACCATCTTTTAGGTAGGGTGCTTGTGCTTTCTAACCCTACCTCCTTTTTTAGTGTGCCTTAGAGCCCTTAACCATCTTAGGTAGTGTGTTTTCTAGCCCTGCCTCCTTTTTTAGTGCGCCTTCGAGCCCTCACCTTTTGGATAGTGTGTTTTGTAACCCTGCCTCCTTTTGAGTGCTCCTTTGAGCACTCACCTCTTATGTAGTGCATTTTCTAACCCTACCTTGTATTAAGTGTGCTTTTTAGCATTCATTCCCTTTCGAGTCCTATCTCTTTTTTATTGCTCCGTCGAGCTTCTATTGCTTGAATAGTGCACCTTTGAGTCCCATCATGTTGTCTCTTCAAGACATTTCATTATTTTCTTAAGTCCCATCATGTTGTCTCTTCAAGACATTTCATTATTTTCACTTGGGTAGGTTACCCATCACAATCGGACCTCTTCGAAAACCCTTTTCATCTTCCATTTGGGTTGGTTGCCCATTATCATGAAACCATCTTTTGAGAAATCCTTGCATTTCTCACCACCTTTGGAATCTTTCATTTGGGCCAGTTGCCCATTACATTGAAACCATCTTTTGAGAAATCTTTGCATTTCTCACCACCTTCAAAATCTTCAATTTGGGTTGGTTGCCCATTACAATGAAATCGTCTTTTGAGAAATCCTTGCATTTCTCACCACCTTCGGAATCTTCCATATGGGTGGGTTGCCCATTATAATGAAACCATCTTTTGAGAAATCCTTGCATGTCTCACCACCTTTGGAATCTTCTATTTGGGTCGGTTTCCCATTATAATGAAACCATCTTTTGAGAAATCTTTGCATTTCTCACAACCCTTTTCATCTTCTATTCGATGAAACCATCTTTTAAGAAATCCTTGCATTTCTCACCACCCTTTTCATCTTCTATTTGGGTCGGTTACCCATTACAATGAAACCATCTTTTGAGAAATCCTTGCATTTCTCACCACCCTTTTCATCTTCTATTTGGGTCGGTTACCCATTACAATGAAACCATCTTTTGAGAAATCCTTGCATTTCTCACCATCCTTTTCATCTTCTATTTGGGTCGGTTACCCATTACAATGAAACCATCTTTTGAGAAATCCTTGCATTTCTCACCATCCTTTTCATCTTCTATTTGGGTCGGTTACCCATTACAATGAAACCATCTTTTGAGAAATCCTTGCATTTCTCACCACCCTTTTCATCTTCTATTCGGAAACCATCGTTTGAGAAATCCTTGCATTTCTCACCACCCTTTTCATCTTCCATTGGGGCCGGTTGCCCATTACAATGAAACCATCTTTTGAGAAATTCTTGCATTTCTCACCACCTTCAATTTTTTTCCATTTGGGTCGGTTGCCCATAACAATGAAACCATTTTGAGAAATTCTTGCATTTCTCACCACCTCTAAAATTTTCACTTGGGCAGGTCTCCCATTACAACAAGATCATTTTGAAAAGTCTCTGCATTTTTCACCGCTTTGAAAAATCTTTGTATTTTTCACTATTTTGAAAACTCTTTTCATGTTCCACCTGGCAGGTCACCCATTACAACAAGATCATTTTGAAAAGTCTCTGCATTTTTCACCGCTTTGAAAAATCTTTATATTTTTCATCACTTTGAAAACTCCAGGCAGGGCGCCCATTACAACAAGATCATTTTGAAAAGTCTCTGCATTTTTCACCGCTTTGAAAAATCTTTGTATTTTCCACCACTTGAAAATCTTCGTGTTTTTCACTTGGGCAAGTCGCCCATCACAACAAAACCACTTTGAAAAAATTTCTGTATTTTTCACCTCTTTGAAAAATCTTTATATTTTTCATCACTTTGAAAACTCCAGGCAGGTCGCCCATTACAACAAGACCACTTTGAAAAATCTTTGCATTTTTCACCATTTTGAGAAATCTTCGCATTTCTCGCCACTTTGAAATTTTTTTGCATTTTTCACCACTTTGAGAAATCTTCGCATTTCTCACCACTTTGAAAATTTTTTGTGTTTTTCACCACTTTGAAAAATCTTCATGTTTTTCTCTAGGGTAGGCCACCCATTATAATGAGACCACCACTTTGAAAAATCATCGTATTTTTCATATGGGCAGGTCCCCCATTACAACAAGACCACTTTGAAAAATCTCTGCATTTTTCACCACTTTGAAAAATCTTCATATTTTTCACCTGGGCGAATCGCCCATTACAATAAGACCACTATGAAAAATCTCTATATTTTTCATCACTTTGAAAAATCTCTATATCTTTCATCTCTTTGAAAAATCTTCATGTTTTTCATCTGGGCAGGTTATCTATTACAACAAGACTACTTTGAAAAATCTTTGTATTTTTCACCATTTCAAAAAACCTCTTAAAAATCTATGTTTTTCACTTGGGTAGGTCACCCATTACAATAAGACTACTTTAAAAATGGAGTTCTAGAAGTCCAAATGAGTTGAATTTTTTACACAAGAAATCTGAGACAATTGCCTACAACTTTCATGTTTTCAACTGGCTCCAATTTTGACGTTATCAATGACGTTTTGGGCAGACAAGAGAAGATAAGGATTGTCACCAAGTCAAAAGTTGACCACCCACTTATCAATTAGTCATCAAATCAATAGTTCCTAATTTTGGCCAGTTGGCCACCCACTTATCAATTACTCATCAAATCAATAGTTCCCAATTTTGGCCTATAAAAGGAGGCATTTGCCATGCATTTAGGTAATTTTAGCCTATAAAAGGAGGCATTTGCCATGCATTTAGGCATCTTGGTTTCTAGATCAATATCATGCTCTTCCTTTCTCTCTTTGTATTTTTTGTAATGTTTATGCTTTGCTTTCATTAATATCAAGTTTATGCCTTTCATTTTCTTTCATTTACTTAGCTAACTTTTATCTTATTTATGTTCTTGTTTTGTTTATTTATTTTTCTTTCTTTCATTATGTCTAACTAAGTTTATTATGTCAAGGTGAAAAGGTTACACTAATGGTGTAAGAATAAGTATAGTGTAAACTTAATATGGACGTTAATGTTTGATACTAACATGTTATGTATTTGTTATCTTGTGCACTCTTTAATACTTTGCTTGTTAAATGACTAATCTTGATTTATGTTGTATAACACTTGGCACAACAAATGTTTGGCACTTTCAGAGCCCATACTGTATGGTATAACCGACACCTGAGCTATGAAAGGAACTTGATTTGTTGTGAACATAAGTTATAATCATGAATGCTTGACGAGATTTACAAGTATTAGCATTAATTGAATAGGATGACTAATGTAATCATGTTAACAATCTATAATCTGATTGGAACCTCCTTTGTGTGTGGTTTCCAATTGACTAATAAGAGTTTATACTATACTTGTTTGGCATACCATTAGTGGATCCTCTAACCTTGACATTTATTGTTATCATTGTTAAATCTTTACATTAATTTTCCATCTCCAAGTTCTCATCATCATCTTCTTCTTCTCTTTCTTTATTATTATTATTACTACTACTACTACTACTACTACTACTACTACTACTACTAGTAGTATTATTATTAGTAGTATTATTATTATAGTTATTATAGTTATTGTCATTGTTGTTATTATTGTTATTACTATTATTATTGTTGTTGTTGTTATTGTTGTTGTTGTTGTATTATTGTTATTTATAATTTGTACAATTAACCTCCCTGTGGTTCGACCCTGGTCTTGCCGGGTTATTTATTACTTCGACACTCCTGCACTTGGGAGAAGACATCAATCTTTTTGTCGTGTCATCGAGGTTAATTGTTCACTCACCCAGGCTATCGCACGTCAAAATCCGTGTGGCGTTGACACGATCAAAGAGTTGATGTCTTATCCCAAGTGCAGGAGTGTCAAAGTAAAATAACTCGGCAAGACCGGGGTCGAACCATAGGGAGGTGAATTATATAAATTACAAATAAAGAAAAAGATTTAAAGAGAATAATAACAGAAAAGGAGTTGAAGAAAGTTTTGGGATGTGATATTGATGTAAGGATTAAACAATAACAAAACATATGTCAAGGTTATAGGATTCACTAATGGTATTTCAAATAAATATAATATAAACTCTTTTTATTACTCAACTAGAAACTACACATAAAGGAGGTTTTAATCGGATGATTTCTCGTTATTAGCTCATTATAAATTACTAACATGATCATATTAATTATCTTATCTAAGTAATACCATACTTATAAATATCATCAAGCATTCATGTTGCTAGTTTATGTTAACAACAAATCAAGTTCCAATCATAATAACGATGTCGGCCGAAAACTATGAAGAATCAAGTATTTGATGTACCAAATATTATACAACACAAATCTAAATTAACCATTTAATAAGCAAGGTATTAAGAATTAGTAAGATAAAAAGATAAAACATGTTAATAACAATCTTTCTTGGATATAAACATTTAAAGCTCATGTTGAGTTTATATTATACCTATTCTAACACCATTAGAGAAACCTTTTCACCTTGACATAATTAACTTAGCTAAACATTAAGAAGGAGAAAAACACAAATAAACAATATAAGAACATAAACATAATATAAGCTAACTAAGTATAGGAAAGGAAATGAAAGAGCATAAACAAGAGATTACTATAGCATAAAAGAAAACTTGAACATTACAAAGATGTAGAGAGAAAGCAAGAAGATAACTTTGATCTGAAAATTAATATGACTAAATACATGGACAATGCCTCCTTTTATAGGCTAAGTTTCAGAACTATTGATTGATTGAAGAATTGGTGGGCATCCATTGATTTGGTGGCTGGTTTTTGACATTAATGGCTGCTGGTTTTTTGATATTGTGGGTTGATTTTTGATATTGTTGGCTGGCCAAAACGTCATTGCTCACATCAGAATTATAGCCAACTGAATTGTGGAAGCTGTGGGCAATTGTCTCAGCTTTCCATAAAAAAAAACCAGAACTCATTTGGACTTCTAGAACTCAAGATATGAGCCAAAAACCGAATAGTGCTTGAGCTGCAGGACAGCTTCCGACGTCTTCGTTGTTGCTAAGATTTGGGCTTGAAAACGGCAGAACTGAGTCTTTGACTTCATATGAAAATTGTAGGTCTATGTCTTACCTTTCCATTGATATAAAATGGACCTAAATCTGATATCTACAGCTCTAGATATGATCAAATTACTGAACGGTGTTCGAGTTTGGAATGCACCAGCAACACTTTGCTAAGTTTGGCCTTCTTTTTATCCTTTCAATTTCAATCCTTAAACTCATCAATCAATCCTTTTATTTATGTGATAGACCTGCATTTAGGATGAACATTTACCATGAATTAAAGGTATATTATATTTTTAGACTTGCTAATATAAAACATGCTTTTGTTAAGGAATTTAATGATACTTTAGGTGCAATATGATGACATAAATCCTTAATGAGAATGCACTTTTAAGTACTAATCACACCCCCCAACCAGCTTATTACTAGTCCCTAGTAATCAAAGCATTAAAATAGAAAAATAATTTGCAAATACCACAAAGCAAGGCATTCATCATTTAACTTCTATTAATCTATCCAGATAAACAAACTCTCATTAAATTTATATATCTGCTTAATACCTCTTAAACAAGATATTAGTAAACCTTCTTTCGGTGCTCAATAAATCAAAACATAGCTATGGAGCTTTTCATGAAAGAAAACAAAATTTTTGTTCTAATGTTTAAAGTTAACTTCCTTGGGTTGGGATTGTTATCTTCTCTTTTTTTTTTTTTTTGAAAGCAAGAATTTATAGCACAATGTATCCTGAACCCATGTAACGAGCTTTCGGCTAATGACTCCCAGACCAGTTGGTCTTAGGGCATCAGGTGTTGAGACACCCCTACGAGCTTAGTAACTCGGGTTGCAAATACTGATATGTAGATAGTGTAGTGTTTGATTCCCTTAAGCTTTCTCCTCAACCCATGTAACAAGCACTAGGCCAATAACTCCCAAGTCAGTTGACTTTAGGGTACTAGGTGTTCAAACACCCCTTCGGGCTTATTTGCTTAAGTCAAGGAGGCTACGAAACCAAACTTATATACTTTGTTTTTATTTTCTTTTTATAATTATTATTTTTTTTTCTTTTTTTTTACATATTATATACTATCCCTTTCCCTTAGTTGTTACCTTTAACAAAAGAACACAAATAATGTAATAATCCAATATGCAACCCACAATCATATGTTCGAGTGTGTGTGTGAAAATGAAGGTTTAGAAATACTTGTTAGATGAGCATATAAACAGAATCTATAGATAACAATCCAAGAGTTTGTAAACCTGAATATTTCAAGAAGTATTATAATAGACCTTGTTAAGAATGTTTACTAAGATGTGTCTCAAGAGTCACTAAAGTTCCTCCGTTACTCTGCCATCCTAGTAACAATAGTTTTTGCAAATGGTTTAAATAATAGAGAATACAGTTACTTAATAACAATTTTTTTTTTTAATATCAACTACTACCCTCTCCCCCTAACCAAAACGAGACATTGTCCTCAATGTTCTAAGCAAAAAGATAGAGTGTAGAAGATATCACCTGAAACAGCGACTATTGACAAACCTGAAACACACTAAAACAAATATAAGAAACAACAAAACACAAATATTATGCTATTAATAAAACCAAAAGACACAATTTTTCACAAACTAAGGCTCAAATCCAATTTAAGCTTTTTATGGCGTTTCATGTTTGACCAATTGAGTTGACTCATGGAGGGATCAATTACAGGGATGAAAGATTGTAGTTGGTCAATCAATTGTTCAGCAGTAGCAGCAGAGATTATGATTTGTCGTGCCGAAGATGTTAGAAATTCCTGTTCCACAGCTTGATCAAGAAAAGATAACAAATTATCATAAAAACCATTAACATTTAACAAACCTATAGGTTTATGATGAATGTTCAGTTGGGCCCAAGAGGAAATATGAAAGATCTCTTCCAATGTACCCAGACCACCTAGTAAGGCAATGAAGGCATCGACATGGTTAAACATTGTATTCATTCTATCAGACATTGTAGAGACCTGTAATTCCTCTCCAATTGTTTTTCCAATGATGTCCCCTTCGGCTAAAGCTTTGGGGACAACCCCTAAAACTTGACTGCCTCCTACAAATGCAGCTATTGAAACACCCCCCATTAACCCAAGACTGCCTCCCCCATAGACTAAATGAATCTTTCTCTCAGCTAGTACCCGACCAAGATGATTTGCTGATTCTAAAAATTATTTTTCTTTCCCAGGACTAGATCCACCAAAAACACAAATAGTTTTTATTTTAGAAATAGAGGAACTCGCCATTTCTACACACTTCTATATATGCTGAATGAATGGGTTGAGTAGAAATGATGGGAAGGAAGAGAAGATTTTATAGATGAACAATTGAAAATGCAAAGCATACCACCTATATGTAGGCTAGCTGAAGTCTTACTCTCTCTCTCTTTCTTTTTTATTTATTTATTTATTTATTTATTGGTATTATTTTATTATATATATATATATATAAAAAAATGTATGTACAAGCAGTTGTGATTGTGGCTCACAGCTTTCCCTTGGTTTTACGTCCAAGAACGGCTTAAACGCCCTCTATGGGTCGGGGATAGGCTTCCCATCCAGTTTTCTTAAAAACTGGCAAACAGAGTCTTTTTTAGTCAGATTCCCAAGACTAAGTCGATCATGTTCTTTATGAAAATGAGGCCATAAATCATGAATTGCACGATGCACATCTCCACTAGGATGCGTCTCAAGAGTTAATAGAAGATTATCTAAAGACTCCTTACTCAGGCCATCCTTAATGAATTGTATTTTATCTTCACGGTTTATAGATACCATTCCTAAAGAACGACATTTTGCATTACAAGTCCATCTGGCACATCGGTGACAGACTTTTAGTCGTTTTGCACGACGTTTCTTTACAAAAGTGCTTTTACCTGTCCCAGGCATGTATGAAATAAAAGAGTTGGAAGACTCACCTGATAATCGGATCTTTGCTTCAATTATCCAGCGAATATCTTCAGGAATTCCATGGTTCATTAACAACCTCAATCTTTCACACCTAGCACGGTAAATTTTTGTAATCGCATTCTGAGGCAGAGCAGGAAAATACTTTTTCAATTTTTCAAGAGTGGTGTCCATTTTTGTTTTGTTTTGTTTTTAAAGAGAAGTGAAGAAGAGATGTAAAGAAAAGAGAAGGAACAAGGAATTGAAAAAATATATACAGAGTTATCAATTATCATGGGAAACTGAAGGAACCGACTTAAGAGTCACGGAGTACCGTTATCCGCCATTTGACCGGGGTTGGAGAAAGACTAGCAAAACAAAAGTCACAAAAAAAAAAAAGAAACACAAAAAAATATGAGAACAACAAAATAATCAACCTTCATATACAGGATCATTTAAACCAATGGATTCATTTTCACTAGAAAAATTATCAAAGTAAACTTTCAAACGATGTCCATTGACCTTGAAAACATTACCATTCTTTGGATTCTCAATATCAAAGGCCCCATAAGGATATACATGTTTCACAACAAATGGACCGCTCCATCTTGATCTTAGCTTTCTAGGAAATAAATGGAGTCGAGAATTATAAAGCAAAACTTTTTGACCAACATCAAATGTTTTTCTCAAGATTCTTTTATCATGAAAGTCTTTGATTCTTAGTTTATGAATTTTTGAATTCTCATATGCATCATTTCTTATTTCTTCAAGCTCATTTATTTGTAACTTACGCACCTGACTCGCATCATCCAGGTTTGAATTGAAAGCTTTAATAGCCCAATAAGCTTTGTATTCAAGTTCCACAGGCAAATGACAAGGTTTTCCATAAACCAACCTATAAGGTGACATACCTAATGATGTTTTAAAAGCAGTTCGATAGGCCCAAAGTGCATCATTAAGTCTTAAAGACCAGTCCTTTCGATTAGGATTCACTGTTTTTTCCAAGATTTGTTTGATCTCCCTATTAGCAAGTTCTACTTGTCCATTTGTCTGGGGGTGATAAGGGGTGGAAACTTTGTGTGTGATTCCATATTTCTTCATTAAAGACTCAAATGGCTTGTTACAGAAATTTGTTCCACCATCACTTATCATGGCCCGAGGGATTCCAAATTGACTTAAAATGTTTTCTTTCAAAAACTTAATGACTGTTTTATGATCATTGCTACGACTTGGAATTGCTTCTATCCATTTTGAAACATAGTCTACTGCAACTAATATGTACACAAAACCAAATGATGGAGGAAATGGACCCATAAAATCTATACCCCAACAGTCAAAGACTTCAATGACAAGAATAGTACTTAAAGGCATCATGTGATGTTTTGAAAGAGATCCTAACTTTTGACAATTTTCACAAGATTTGCAGAATGCATGCGTGTCCTTGAACATGGTGGGCCAATAAAATCCACATTGTAAGATTTTTGCAGTTGTCTTTTTTGACGAAAAATGACCCCCACATGCCTCAGAATGACAAAATTTAATGACATTACTTACCTCATTGTCGGGAATGCATCTTCGAAATATTTGATCAGTACAATATTTGAATAAATAAGGGTCATCCCAATAAAAGTTCTTCACTTCGTTCAAGAACTTTCTTTTATCTTGGGTACTCCAATGAGCTGGTAATTGTCCTGAAACAAGAAAATTAACAATATTAGCAAACCAAGGCATTGTAGTGACAGAAAGTAAAGATTCATCAGGAAAGTAGTCATCGATTGGCGTGATGTCAGATTTCGAATCAGTTGTCAATCTTGACAAATGATCCGTGACAACATTTTCGGTGCCTTTCTTATCCTTGATTGTGATATCGAATTCTTGAAGTAACAAAATCCACCGCACCAATCTAGCTTTAGAATCCTTCTTGGAAAGAAGATATTTCAACGCTGCATGATCGCTAAAAACAATAACAGGTGAGCCAACAAGATAAGATCTGAATTTTTCACACGCAAATACTACAGCAAGTAATTCTTTTTCAGTGGTTGTGTAATTTATTTGAGCACTATTTAAAGTTTTACTTGCATAGTAAATGACATAGGATTTCTTATCTTTTCTTTGTCCTAAAACAGCACCCACGGCATAATCACTAGCATCACACATTATTTCAAAAGGTAATGACCAATCAGGAGGTTGAATAACAGGAGCAGATGTAAGCAGGTTTTTAAGTTTAACAAAGGCTTCTTCACAATATTCAGTCCATTCAAAAACATTATCCTTTTTTAGAAGGTTACACAATGGCTTAGATATTATACTAAAATCTTTGATAAACCTTCTATAAAAACCAGCATGTCCTAAAAATGATCTAACATTTTTAACAGATTTTGGTGTTGGCAAGTTGGCAATTAACGCAATTTTAGATTTATTAACCTCAATTCCTATTGATGAAACAATGTGACCAAGTACAATACCGTTTGTTACCATAAAATGACATTTTTCCCAATTCAACACAAGATTCTTCTCTTCACACCTGTTCAAAACCTTTTCCAAATTAGTTAAACAATTATCAAATGAATCACCAAAAACAGAAAAATCATCCATAAAAATCTCAAGAAAACGTTCAACCATATCACTGAATATGCTAAGCATGCATCTTTGAAACGTGGCTGGTGCATTACATAATCCAAAAGGCATCCTTCGATATGCAAATGTACCAAATGGACATGTGAAAGTAGTTTTCTCTTGATCTTCAAATGCAATTTCAATTTGGTTGTAACCTGAATAACCATCTAGGAAACAATAAAATTCATGACCTGCAACTCTTTCTAGAATTTGATCCATGAAAGGTAAAGGAAAGTGATCTTTTCTAGTCATTGAATTAAGTTTCCTATAGTCAATGCATATACGCCAACCAGTAATAGTCCTCGTTGGAATTAACTCATTTTTCTCATTTGTTATCACAGTAACTCCAGACTTTTTAGATACAACTTGGGTAGGACTTACCCATTTGCTGTCAGAAATAGGATAAATGATTCCATTATCTAGAAGTTTAATGACTTCATTTCTCACTACTTCTTTCATATTAGGATTAAGCCTTCGTTGCATTTCTCTAGAGGGTTTAGCATTTTCCTCCAAATAAATCTTGTGTGTGCAAATCAAAGGACTAATTCCTTTTATGTCAGCTATGGTCCATCCTAATGCATTTTTGTGCATTTTAAGAGTTTGTAATAACTTACCTTCTTGATGAACATTAAGTTTGGAAGAAATTATTACCGGAAAAGTTTCATTTTCTCCCAAAAATGAGTATTTGAGATTACATGGCAATGGCTTCAAATCGGGTTTTGGTGGTTGAACACTTGAAGGTATGGACCCAATTGATCGTGGTGGCAATTCCTCAATTTTTGGTCTCCAAATATTTGCCTTTGATTCTTCCTGAAAACAAACCATTTGCAAATCTTCAGATTCATTAAACTCAGTTTCATTGGAAGAATTTTCAAATTGATCATAAATTATTTTTTCAATAAAATCTACTTCCTGTAAATCATTATCATCTCCAGGTTGCTTGCAAATGTTAAAAACATTCATTTTTGATGTCATGTTTCCAAAAGATAACTTCATCACTCCATTCCTACAATTAATCAATGCATTAGAAGTTGCAAGAAATGGACGTCCTAAAATAACAGGAATTGAATTGCATGCTTCAGCAGGTTGTGTATCCAAGACAATAAAATCCACAAGAAAGATGAATTTATCAACTTGTACTAACACATCTTCAACTATTCCTCTAGGCATTTTTATAGATCTATCAGCAAGTAAAAGAGTAACAGAAGTAGGTTTTAACTCACCAAGATTTAGACTTTGAAAAACCGAATATGGAAGTAAATTCACACTAGCTCCAAGATCAAGTAAAGCTCTGTCAATTTTATGTTCTCCAATAAAGCAAGAAATTGTAGGACAACCAGGGTCTTTATATTTCAAAGCATTATTGTTCTGAAGAATGGCACTTACTTGTTCGGCTAAGAAGACTTTCTTTTTCACATTCAATTTTCTCTTTACAGTGCATAGATCTTTCAAAAATTTAGCATAAGATGGTACCTGTTTAATAGCATCTAGCAAAGGTATATTAATCCTTACCTGTTTGAAAGTTTCAAAGATTTCAGAATTGTGATTGACTTTCCTTTGTTTGGTCATGGCATGAGGAAATGGAAGTGCTGGTGGGGAATCAGTCTCTTCCTTGCAATGATCAGGTTCAACCATTTCCTTACCCTTGGAGACTAACTCATCTTCTTTCTCACAAGGTTCAAGAATAGGTTTTTTAATAACCTTACCACTGCGGAGAGTAGTGACTGATTTGACTTGATCCAGATGTTGACTTCCAGAACTGCTTGTACTTGAATTGTATTGCCCTTTGGGATTTTGCTGGGGTTGAGATGGAAACTTACCTTTCTCCTGAAAACTGAGAGCAGATGTGAACTTTGCAAGAGTATCTTTCAAATCAGCCATGGTTTGAGCATTTTGAGTGTTGATTGTCTCTTGCTTTTCAATGAATGCATGTAATGTTTCCTCAAGATTTCTTTTAGGAGGGGGAATATAAGGAGGTGCATATCCATGAGAATTTTGAAAATTATGTTGTGTTTGAAATGGTGGCTGTGAAGTTTGTGCATTATTATTACCACTCTTCCAACTGAAATTTGGGTGATTTCTCCAACCAGGGTTGTACGTTTGTGAGTACGGATTATGACTTGGTCTTTGGAAATTATTTAAAGCATTGGCTTGTTCATGGAGACATTCCTTAAAAGAAGGCAACGTGGGACAATCATTGGTTGAGTGTTCATTGGTTTCACAAATTTGACACACAATTTCTTGAACAGATTTTAATTGACCACTCTTTTTTAATTCTAGTGCCTCAACTTTTCTAGCTAAAGATGCAAATTTGGCTTGAAGGTCATGATCTTCCCTAAGGCTATACATGCCTCCATTAGATGTATGAGGTTGAGTTTTACCTGGTGCCTCACAAGTACCTGTGGTGTCCCAATTTTGAGCATTTTCAGCTAGCAACTCTAGGTACTCCATTGCTTCATTAGGGTCTTTATTTTCAAAAGTTCCATTGCACATCAATTCTACCATTTGTCTATCTTTAGGTGTTAACCCTTCATAAAATTATGAAACCAATCTCCATGTTTCAAAACCATGATGAGGACAGGTATTAAGCAAGTTTTTATATCTATCCCAATATTTATAAAATGTTTCTCCTGGTTTTTGAGTAAAAGTGGTGATTTGTCTTTTGAAAGAGTTTGTTCTATGAGAAGGGAAAAATTTCTTTAAAAACTGTTGTTGCATTTCATCCCAAGCATGAATGGATCCTGACCTAATATTTTGTAGCCATGTTTTAGCTTTATCTTTTAACGAAAAAGGAAAAAGCTTTAATCTGATGGTGTTCATGCTACAATTTAAGTCATTATAAGTGTTACAAACTTCTTCAAATTCTCTTAAGTGCAAGTATGGATTTTCTAATTCTAAGCCATGAAAAGTGGGTAAAAGTTGAATAATACCTGGCTTAAAATTAAAATGAGATGCATCAGGAGGAAAAACAATACATGATGGTGCACTTGTTCTTGTTGGATTCATATGATCTCTAAGTGTTTTAACACGATTATTCTCATTATTCTCATTATGAATTGATTGGTTATCTTCTTCGGCCATGTTTTCTGAAGAAAATGAGGATTTTCTAGAAAGTCTACCACTTAATGTACGTGTCCAAACTCTCATGCAAATACAAAAGAAAAGAAAAGAAAAAAGAAAAAGAAAAAGAAACAACAATTAGTAAAACAAATAAAAGTGAAAATAAAATAAAATAAAATATTTAATTTATACAATAACTTACCTCCCCGGCAACGGCGCCAAAAACTTGACACGATCAAAGAGTTGATGTCTTATCCCAAGTGCAGGAGTGTCAAAGTAAAATAACCCGGCAAGACCGGGGTCGAACCACAGGGAGGTGAATTATATAAATTACAAATAAAGAAAAAGATTTGAAGAGAATAATAACAGAAAAGGAGTTAAAGAAAGTTTTGGGATGTGATATTGATGTAAGGATTAAATAATAACAAAACATATGTCAAGGTTATAGGATTCACTAATGGTATTTCAAATAAATATAATATAAACTCTTTTTATTACTCAACTAGAAACCACACACAAACGAAATTCTAATCGGATGATTTCTCGTTATTAGCTCATTATAAATTACTAACATGATCATATTAATTATCTTATCTAAGTAATACCATACTTATAAATATCATCAAGCATTCATGTTGCTAGTTTATGTTAACAACAAATCAAGTTCCTATCATAATAACGATGTCGGCCGAAAACTATGAAGGATCAAGCATTTGATGTACCAAATATTATACAACACAAATCTAAATTAAACATTTAATAAGCAAGGCATTAAGAATTAGTAAGATAAAAAGATAAAACATGTTAATAACAATCTTTCTTGGATATAAACATTTAAAGCTCATGTTGAGTTTATATTATACCTATTCTAACACCATTAGAGAAACCTTTTCACCTTGACATAATTAACTTAGCTAAACATTAAAAAGGAGAAAAACATAAATCAGCAATATAAGAACATAAACATAATATAAGCTAACTAAGTATAGGAAAGGAAATGAAAGAGCATAAACAAGAGATTACTATAGCATGAAAGAAAACTTGAACATTACAAAGATGTAGAGAGAAAGCAAGAAGATAACTTTGATCTGAAAATTAATATGACTAAATACATGGACAATGCCTCCTTTTATAGGCTAAGTTTCAGAACTATTGATTGATTGAAGAATTGGTGGGCATCCATTGATTTGGTGGCTGGTTTTTGACATTAATGGCTGCTGTTTTTTTGATATTGTGGGCTGATTTTTGATATTGTTGGCTGGCCAAAACGTCATTGCTCACATCAGAATTATAGCCAACTGAATTGTGGAATCTGTGGGCAATTGTCTCAGCTTTCCATAAAAAAAAAAACCAGAGCTCATTTGGACTTCTAGAACTCAAGATATGAGCCAAAAACCGAATAGTGCTTGAGCTGCACGACAGCTTCCGACGTCTTCGTTGTTGCTAAGATTTGGGCTTGAAAACGGCAGAACTGAGTCTTTGACTTCATATGAAAGTTGTAGGTCTATGTCTTACCTTTCCATCGATATAAAATGGACCTAAATCTGATATCTACAGCTCCAGATATGATCAAATTACTAAACGATGTTCGAGTTTGGAATGCACCAGCAACACTTTACTAAGTTTGGCCTTTTTTTATCCTTTCAATTTCAATCCTTAAACTCATCAATCAATCCTTTTATTTATATGATAGACCTGCATTTAGGATGAACATTTACCACTAATTAAAGGTATATTATATTTTTATACTTGCTAATATAAAACATGCTTTTGTTAGGGAATTTAATGATACTTTAGGTGCAATATGATGATATAAATCCTTAATGATAATGTACTTTTAAGTACTAATCACAAGCCCATGCTTTAAACAGTTTCCAAAGGGCCAACCACAACCCATACTCACAAACATACAACCCTGGTTGGAGAAATCACCCAAATTTTAGTTGGAAGAGTGAGAACAACAATGCACAAACTTCACAACCACCGTTTCAAGCACACCACAATTTCCAAAATTCTCATAGATATGCACCTCCTTATACTCCATCTCCTAGAAGAAATCTTGAGGAAACATTGCATGCATTCATTGAAAAGCAAGAGACAATCAATACTCAACTTGCTCAAAACATGACAGATTTTAAAGATACTCTTGCAAAATTAACATTTACTCTTAGTTTCCAAGAGAAAGGTAAGTTTCCATCTCAACCACAACAAAATCCCAAGGGGCAATACAATGCAAATGCAAGTAGTTTCGGAAGCCAACACATGGATCAAGTCAAATCAGTCACTACTCTGCGCAGTGGTAAGGTTATTGAAAAACTCACTCTTGAACCTTATGAGAAAGATGATGAGTCAATCTCTAAGGGTAAAGAAGGGGTTGAATCTGAAAATTGCAAAGAAACGACTGATTCACCGCTAGCACTTCCATTTCCTCATGCCATGACCAAACAAAAGAAAGTCAATCACAACTCTGAAATTTTTGAAATTTTCAAACAGGTAAGGATCAATATACCTTTGCTGGATGCTATTAAACAAGTTCCTTCCTATGCTAAATTTTTGAAAAATGTATGCACTATGAAGAGGAAACTGAATGTGAAAAAGAAAGCCTTTCTAGCCGAACAAGTAAGTGTTATTCTTCAGAACAATAATGCTTTGAAATATAAAACCCCTAGTTGTCCTACAATTTCGTGCTTTATTGGAGAGCATAAAATTGAAAGAGCTTTACTTGATCTTGGAGCTAGTGTGAATTTACTTCCATATTCAGTTTTTCAAAGTCTCAATCTAGGTGAGTTAAAACCAACTTCTATATCTCTTTTACTTGCCGATAGATCTGTAAAAGTGCCTAGAGGAATAGTTGAAGATGTGTTAGTACAAGTCGATAAATTCATTTATCTTGTGGATTTTATTGTCTTGGACACAGAACCTGTTGAAGCATGTAATTAATTTCCTGTTATTTTAGGACGTCCGTTTCTTACAACCTCTAACGCATTGATTAATTGTAGGAATGGACTGATGAAGCTATCATTTGGAAACATGACATTGGAGATGAATATTTACAACATTTGGAAGCAACCTGGAGATGATAATGATTTACAAGAAGTAGATCATATTGATGAATTAGTTTATGATCAACTTGAATCTACTTTAAGTAAAAATGAGTTGGATGAATCTAAAGATTTGCAAATGATTTATTCTGAGAAAGAAATCATGGATGAAAAACGCATCGAAAATGTTGATGCAGATCTTTTGTCAAAAGTGATACCAAATTCGACATCTAAAATCACACCAATCGATGATTACTTTCCTAACGAATCCTTACTTTCTCTTAATCCAATGTCTTGGTATGATAAAAATATTAATTTTCTTGCTTTAGGAGATTTGCCAGCTGATTGGAGTAATCAAGACAAAGAAAAGTTTTTGAACGAAGTGAAGAATTTTTATTGCGATGACCCTAACTTATTCAAATATTGTCCTGATCAAATATTTCAAAGATTCATTCCCGACAATGAGGTAAGTAGTGTCATTAAACTTTGTCATTCTAAAGCATGTGGAAGTTATTTCTCGTCAAAAAAGACAACTGCAAAAATCTTTCAAAATGGATTTTATTGGCCCACCATGTTCAAGGACACGCATGCATTCTGCAAAACTTGTGAAAATTGTCAAAAAGTTGATATTGGTCAAAAAGTTTTGTTTTATAATTCTCAACTCTATGCATTCCCTAAAGAGCTAAGATTAAGATGGAGCAATCCTTATGGGGCCTGTGATATTGAGAATTCAATGAATGACAATGATTTTAAGGAAAATGGACATCGTTTGAAAGCTTACTTTGATAATTTTCCTAGTGAAAATGAATCACCCCGGTCAAATGGCGGACAACGGTACTCCGTGACTTAAGTCGGTTCTTTTAGTTTCCCATAATAACTGATATCTGTGTATATATTTATGCAATTCTTTGAATCTGTCTTCCAATTCTCAATTGAAAATGGACACTAATCTTGAAAAATTGAAAAAGTATTTTTCCGCTTTGCCTCAGAATGCGATTACAAAAATTTACTGTGCTAGATGTGAAAGATTGAGATTATTAATGAATCATTGAATTCCTGAAGATATTCGCTGGTTGATTGAAGCAAAGGTCCGATTATTAGGTGAGTCCTCTAATTCCTTCATTTCACACATCCTGGAATAGGTAAAAACACTTTTGCAAAGAAACGTCGTGCAAAACGACTAGAAGTCTATCATCGATGTGCTAGATGGACTTGTAATACACAATGTCGTTCTTTAGGAATGGTATCTATAAACTGTGAAGATAAAATACAATTCATTAAGGATGGCCTAAGTAAAGAGTCTTTAGATAATCTTCTATGGACTCTTGAGACGCATCTTAGTGGAGATGTGCATCGTGCAATTCATGATTTATGGCCACTATTTCATAAAGAACATGATCAACTTAGTCTTGGGAATCTGACTAAAAAAGACCCTGTTTGCCAGTTTTTAAGAAAACTGGATGGGAAGCCTATCCCCGACCCATAGAGGGCGTTTAAGCCGTTCTTGGACGTAAAACCAAGGGAAGATGTGAGCCACAATCACAACTACCTGTACATACACATGCTTTTTCAAAAAGTAAATAAATAAAGAGAGAGAGAGAGTGTGTGAGACTCCAACTGGCCTACATATAGGTGGTATGATTGCCTTTCTAATTTCTCATCCATAAAACCCTCTCTTCTTTCCTTTCATTTCTACTCAACCCATACATTCAACAACTACAGAAGTGTTAATGGTTATTATGATAAGTTGTTGTCTTTTCTTGATCATGTTGTGGAACAGGAATTTCTAACATCTTCTGCACGACAAATCATAATCTCTGCTGCTACTGCTGAACAATTGATTGACCAACTACAATATTTCATTCCTGTGATTGATCCTTCCATGAGTCGCATAAATTGGTCATCTAAGGAAAGCCGTAAAAAGCTTAGATTGGATTTGAGCCTTCATTTGTGAATTTTTGTGTCTTTTGGTTTTATTATTATGTTTTGTTATTTCTTATTTTTGTTTCAGTGTGTTTCAGGTTTTGTCAGTGTTCGTTATTTCAGGTGATATCTTTTATACTCTATCTTTCTACCTTAGAACATTGAGGACAATGTCTCGTTTTGGTTGGGGGGAGAGGGTAGTAGTTGATAAAAAAAAAAAATTGTTTTTCATTTCATAAAGCATGTGCATAATTGTTGTTACTAGGATGGCAGAGTAAAGGAGTTCTTTTGTTAAAGTGACTTAGAGTAAATGAGCTCTTTTGTTAAAGTGACTCTTGAGACGCATCTTAGTAACCATTCTTAACAAGGTCTATTATAATACTTCTTGAAATATTCAGGTTTACAAACTCTCAGATTGTTATCACTCAATTCTGCTCATATACTTCTTTAACATGTATTCTTAAACCTTAATTTACACACACACACACTTTAACATATGATTGTGGGTTGCATATTGAATTATTATATTATTTATGTTCTTTTGTTAAAGGTAACAACTAAGGAAAAGGGATAGTATATAATTAAAAGAAAAAAGAAGAAAAAAAAGATAAGAAGAAGAAGAAGAAGAAATGCTGATAATAAAAATGTAGATAAGTTTGGTTTCGTAGCCTCCCTAATCTAAGCAATTAAGCCCGAAGGGGTGTTTTAACACCTAATACCCTAAAATCAACTAACTTGGGAGTTATTGGCCCAACGCTTGTTACATGGGTTGAGGAGAAAAGCTTAAGGGAATCAAACATTGCACTATCTACATATCAGTATCTGCGACCCAAGTTATTAAGCTCGTAGGGGTGTCTCAACACCTAATGCCCTAAGACCAACTAGTCTGGGAGTCATTAGCCGAAAACTCGTTACATGGGTTCAAGATGCATGGTGTTTTTAAATTATATGTATATATATTTAAAAAAAAAAAAAGAAAAAAAAAAGACAAAAATAATAATCCCAACCTAAGGAAGTTAACCTTAAACATTAGAAAATAAATTTTGTTTTCTTCCAAGAAAAGCCCCATAATTATGTGTTGATACATTGAGCACAAAAGAAAGGTACCTTGCTTTGTGAAATTTGCAAATTGTTTTTCTATTTTAACGCTTTGATTACTAGGGACTAGTAATAAGCTGGTTGGGGGGTGTGATTAGTACTTAAAACTACATTTTTATCATGGTTTTATATCATCATTTTGCACTTGAAGTA
>NW_011500420.1:135625-162721 GCF_000495115.2 Populus euphratica
CAAATGCCTCTTTTTATAGGTCAAAATTGAAAATTATTGATTTGATAACTAATTGATGGGTGAGTGGCCAACTCTTGACTTAGTGATAATCCTTATCTTCTCTTGTCTGTCCAAAACGTCATTGATAACATCAGAATTGGAATCACTTGAAAACATGAAAGTTATAGGAACTTGTCTCATTTTTCTAGAAAAAAAGTAGAGGTCATTTCATTTATGTGATAGGCTTGCATTTAAAATGAACATTTATCACAAATTAAAGGTATCTTATAGTATTAGATATGTGATTATAAAATATGTTTTAGTTAAGGAGTTATTAATACTTCAAGTGCAAAATAATGATATAAAACCTTGATAAAAATACACTTTTAAGTACTAATCAATTAAGTATAGTGTAAACTTAATATGAACTTTAATGTTTGATACTAACATGTTTTGTATTTGTTATATTGTTCACTCTTTAATAATTTGCCTGTTAAATGACTAATCTAGATTTATGTTATATAACACTTGGTAAAACAAATACTTGACACTCTCATAGCCTATGTTGTATGGTATAACCGACACTTGAGCTATGAAAGGAACTTGATTTGTTGTTAATATAAGTTATAATCATGAATCTCTGACAATATTTACAAGTATTAGCATTAATCGAATAAGATAACTAATATAATCATGTTAATAATTTATAATCTGATTAGAACCTCCTTTGTGTGTGGTTTCCAATTGAATAATAAGAGTTTATAGTATACTTATTTGACATACCATTAGTGGATCCTCTAACCTTGACATTTGTTGTTATCACTGTTTAACCTTTACATTGATCTTCCATCTCAAAGTTCTTATCAACTTCTTCTTCTTCTTCTTCTTGTTGTTGTTACTATTGTTATTGTTTATAATTTATAGAATTAACCTCCATGTGGTTTGGTCGTGTCAAGTTTTTGGCGCAGTTGCCAGGGAGGTAAGTAAGTTCTTGTACAAATTATAGTTTTTATTTTGTTTTCTCTTTTCACTTTTCTTGTATATAACTTTGTTTTTTTTTCTTTTTTTTTATTCTATTCCTACACGTGCATAAGAGTGTGGTCACGTACGTTAAGTGGTAGAATTTGTAGGGTATCCTCATCATTTTCAGAAAATATGGCCGAAGAAGATAATCAATCACTTTATAATGAGAGTAATGAGAATAACCATATTAGAACACTTAGAGACCACATGAATTCCACAAGAACAAGTGCATCATCATGCATAGTTTTTCCTCCTAATGTATCTCATTTTAATTCCAAACCAGACATTATTCAACTTTTACCTTCTCTTCATGGTTTAGATGTAGACAATCCATACTTGCATTTAAGGGAATTTGAGGAGGCTTATAACACCTGTAATGACTCAAATTATAGCATAAATACTATCAGATTAAAGCTTTTTTCTTTTTCATTAAAAGATAAAGCTAAAACATGGCTACAAAATTTGAGACCAGGATCCATTTGTGCTTGGGATAAAATGCAATAGTAATTTTTAAAGAAGTTTTTCCCATCTCACAAAACAAACTCTTTCAAAAGACAAATCACCACTTTCACTAAAAAACCAGGAGAAACATTTAACCAATGTTGGGATAGGTATCAAGACCTGCTTAATAGTTACCCTCATTATAGTTTTGAAACATAGAGATTGGTTTCATATTTTTATGAAGGGTTAACACCTAGAGATAGACAAATGGTTGAATTGATGTGCAATGGAACTTTTAAAGATAAAGGCCCTGATGAAGCAATGGAGTACTTAGACTTGTTAGCTGAAAATGCTCAAAATTGAGACACCATGGGTACTTGTGAAGCACCGAGTAAAATTCAACCTCATACATCTAATGGAGGTATTTACAACCTTAAGGAAGATCATGACCTCCAAGCCAAGTTTGTATCTTTAGCTAGAAAAGTTGAGGCACTAGAATTGAAAAGGAGTGGTCAATTAAAATCTGTTGAAAACATTGTGTGTCAAATATGTGAAACAAATAAACACTCAACCAATAACTGTCCAACCTCGCCTTCTTTTAAGGAATGTCTCCATGAAGAAGCTCATGCTTTAAACAATTTTCAAAGGGCCAACCACAACCCATACTCGCAAACATACAATCCTGGTTAGAGAAATCACCCAAATTTCAGTTGGAAGAGTGATATTAACAATGTACAAACTTCACAACCACCGTTTTAAGCATACTATAATTTTTTCAAAATTGTCATAGATATGCACCTCCTTATGCTCCACCTCCTAGAAGAAATCTTGACAAGATATTGTATGCATTTATTGAAAAGCAAGAGATAATCAATACTCAACTTGCTCAAAATATGACAGATTTTAAAGATAGTCTTACAAAATTGACATTTGTTCTCAGTTTCCAAGAGAAATGTAAGTTTCCATCTCAACCATAATAAAATCCCAAAGGGCAATACAATGCAAATACAAATAGTTCTAGAAGTCAACACATGGATTAAGTCAAATCAATCACTACTCTTCGTAGTGGTAAGGTTATTGAAAACCCACTCTTGAACCTTGTGAGAAAGATGATGAGTCAATATCTACGGGTGAGGAAATGGTTGAATCTAAAAATTGCAAAGAAAAGACTGATTCCCCGCCGGCATTTCCATTTCCACATGCCATGACCAAACAAAGGAAAGTCAATCACAACTCTGAAATCCTTAAAACTTTCAAACAGGTACGGATCAATATACATTTGCTGGATGCTATTAAACAGGTTCCTTCCTATGCTAAATTTTTGAAAGATTTATGCACTATGAAGAGGAAACTGAATGTGAAAAGGAAAGCCTTTTTAGCCGAACAAGTAAGTGTCATTCTTTAGAACAATAATGCTTGGAAATATAAAAACTCTGGTTGTCCTACAATTTCTTGCTTTATTGGAGGACATAAAATTAAAAGAGCCTTACTTGATCTTAAAGCTAGTGTGAATTTACTTCCATATTTAGTTTTTTAAAGTCTCAATCTAGGTGAGTTAAAACCAACTTCTATAACTCTTTTACTTGCCAATAGATCTGTAAAAGTACCTAGAGGAATAATTGAAGATGTGTTAGTACAAGTTGATAAATTCTTTTATCCTATGGATTTTATTGTCTTGGACACATAACCTGTTGAAGCATGTGATTCATTTCCTGTTATTTTAGGACGTCCGTTTCTTGCAACCTCTAACACATTGATTAATTGTAGGAATGGATTGATGAAGCTATCATTTGGAAACATGACATTGGAGATGAATATTTTCAACATTTGCAAGCAACCTGGAGATGATAATCATTTACAAGAAGTAGATCATATTGACGAATTAGGTTATGATCACCTTGAATCTACTTTAAATAAAAATGAGTTGGATGAATCTGAAGATTTGCAAATGATTTATTCTGAGGAAGAAATCACGAATGAAAAACACACCGAAAATGTTGATGTGAATCTTTTGTCAATAGTGACAACAGATTCGACATCTGACATCACACCAATCGATGATTACTTTCCTAACGAATCCTTACTTTCTCTTAGTCCAATGCCTTGGTATGATAAAAATATCAATTTTCTTGCTTTAGGAGATTTGCCAGCTGATTGGAGTACCCAAGACAAAGAAAAGTTTTTGAACGAAGTGAAGAGCTTTTATTATGATGACCCTAACTTATTCAAATATTGTCCTGATCAAATATTTCAAAGATTCATTCCCGACAATGAGGTAAGTAGTGTCATTAAACTTTGTCATTCTAAAGCATGTGGAAGTTATTTCTCGTCAAAAAAGACAGCTGCAAAAATCTTTCAAAATGGATTTTATTGGCCCACCATGTTCAAGGACACGTATGCATTCTGCAAAACTTGTGAAAATTGTCAAAAAGTTGATACTGGTCAAAAAGTTTTGTTTTATAATTCTCAACTCTATACATTCCCTAAAGAGCTAAGATTAAGATAGACCAATCCTTATGGGGCCTGTGATATTGAGAATTCAATGAATGGCAATGATTTTAAGGAAAATGGACATCGTTTGAAAGCTGATTTTGATAATTTTCCTAGTGAAAATGAATCAGCTGGTTTGAATGATCTTGTAGATAAAGGTTGATTATTTTGTTTTTCTCACATTTTCTTTTTTGTGTCTTTTTTAGTGATTTTTGCTAGTTTCTCTCACCCTGGTCAAATGGCGGGCAACGGTACTCCGTGACTTAAGTCGGTTCTTTCAGTTTCCCACAATAACTGATATTTATGTATATATTTGTGCAATTCTTTGAATCTCTCTTCCAATTCTCATTTGATAATGGACACTAATCTTGAAAAATTGAAAAATTATTTTCTCACTCTGCCTCAGAATGTGATTACAAAAATTTACCGTGCTAGATGTGCAAGATTGAGATTGTTAATGAATCATGGAATTCCTGAACATATTTGTTGGTTGATTGAAGCAAAGGTCCGATTATCAGGTGAGTCCTCTAACTCCTTCATTTCACACATGCTTGGAACAGGTAAAAGCACTTTTGCAAAGAAGCGATGTGCAAAACGACTGAAAGTCTGTCATCGATGTCCTACATGGACTTGTAATACATAATGTCGGTCTTTAGGAATGGTATCTATAAATCATGAAGATAAAATACAATTCATTAAGGATGGCCTGAGTAAGGAGTCTTTAGATAATCTTCTATTGACTCTTGAGGCCCATCCTAGTGGAGATGTGCATTGTGTAATTCATGATTTATGGCCATTATTTCATAAAGAACATGATCGACTTAGTCTTGGGAATCTGACTAAAAAAGACCCTGTTTGCCAGTTTTTAAGAAAACTGGATGGGAAGCCTATCCCCGACCCATAGAGGGCGTTTAAGCCGTTCTTGGACGTAAAACCAAGGGAAGATGTGAGCCACAATCACAACTACCTGTACATACACATGCTTTTTTCAAAAGTAAATAAATAAATAAATAAAAAGAGAGACAGAGAGTGTGAGACTCCAGCTGGCCTACATATAGGTGTTATGATTGCCTTTCTAATTTTTTATCTATAAAACCCTATCTTCCTTCCTTTCATTTCTACTCAACCCATACATTCAACAAATACAGAAGTGTGTAGAAATGGCAAGTTCCTCAAGTCATCATATAAGAAATATTTGTGTTTTCGGTGGATCTAGTCCTGGGAAAGAAAAGGAGTTTTTAGAATCAGCAAATCATCTTGGTCAGGTGCTAGCTGAGAAAAAGATTCATTTAGTGTATGGGGGAGGCAGTCTTAGGTTAATGGGAGGTGTGTCAATAGCTGCATTTTTAGGAGGTAGTCAAGTTTTGGGGGTCGTCCCTGAAGCTTTTGGCACAAGGGGACATCATTGGAAAAACAATTGGAGAGGAACTTCAGGTCTCCACAATGTCAGCTCGAATGAATGCAATGTTTAACCATGTTGATGCCTTCATTGCTTTACCAGGTGGTCTAGGCACATTGGAAGAGATCTTTCATATTTCCTCTTGGGCTCAACTGCACATTCACCATAAACCCATAGGTTTGTTAAATGTTAATGGTTATTATGATAAATTGTTGTCTTTCCTTGATCATGTTGTGGAACAGGAATTTCTAACATCTTCTGCACGACAAATCATAATCTCTGCTACTACTGCTGAACAATTGATTGACCAACTACAATCTTTCATTCCTGTGATTGATCCTTCCATGAGTCGCATAAATTGGTCATCTAAGGAAAGCCGTAAAAAGCTTAGATTGGATTTGAGCCTTCATTTGTGAATTTTTGTGTCTTTTGGTTTTATTATTATGTTTTGTTATTTCTTATTTTTGTTTCAGTGTGTTTCAGGTTTTGTCAGTGTTCGTTATTTCAGGTGATATCTTCTATACTCTATCTTTCTACCTTAGAACATTGAGGACAATGTCTCGTTTTGGTTGGGGGGAGAGGGTAGTAGTTGATAAAAAAAAAAATTTCATTTCATAAAGCATGTGCATAATTGTTGTTACTAGGATGGCAGAGTAAAGGAGTTCTTTTGTTAAAGTGACTCTTGAGACGCATCTTAGTAACCATTCTTAACAAGGTCTATTATAATACTTCCTGAAATATTCAGGTTTACAAACTCTCGTATTGTTACCACTTAATTCTGCTCATATACTTATTTAACATGTATTCTTAAACCTTAATTTACACACACACACTTTAACATATGATTGTGGGTTGCATATTGGATTATTACATTATTTATGTTCTTTTGTTAAAGGTAACAACTAAGGGAAAGGGATTGTATATAATTAAAAAGAAAAAAAAAAAAAAAAAAAAAAAAAAAAAAAAAAAAAAAAAAAAAAAAAAAAAAAAAAAAGAAAAAAAGAAAAAAAAATGATGATAATAAAAATGTAGATAAGTTTGATTTCGTAGCCTCCCTAACCTAAGCAATTAAGCCCGAAGGGGTGTTTTAACACCTAATACCCTAAAGTCAACTGACTTGGGAGCTATTGGCCCAACGCTTGTTACATGGGTTGAGGAGAAAAGCTTAAAGGAATCAAACATTGCACTATCTACATATCAGTATCTGCGACCCGAGTTACTAAGCTCGTAGGGGTGTCTTAACACCTAATGCCCTAAGACCAACTGGTCTGGGAGTCATTAGCTGAAAGCTCGTTACATGGGTTAAAGATGCATGATGTTTTTAAAGTATATGTATATAGAGTTAAAAAAAAAAAGACAAAAATAGTAATCCCAACCCAAGGAAGTTAACCTTAAACATTAGAACAAAAATTTTGTTTTCTTCCAAGAAAAGCCCCATAATTATGTGTTGATACATTGAGCACAAAAGAAAGGTTTATTAATATCTTGTTAAGAGGTATTGAGCAGATATATAAATTTAATGAGAGTTTGTTTATCTGGATAGACTAATGGAAGTTAAATGATGAATACCTTGCTTTGTGAAATTTGCAAATTTGTTTTCTATTTTAACGCTTTGATTACTAGGGACTAGTAATAAGCTGGTTGGGGGGTGTGATTAGTACTTAAAAGTGCATTTTTATCATGGTTTTATATCATCATTTTGCACTTGAAGTATCAATAACTCCTTAACTAAAATATGTTTTATAATAATGTATCTAATAATATAAGATACCTATGTATTTGCATGTGAAAAATTCAGGTCTTATCTTGTTGGCTCACCTGTTGTTGTTTTTAGTGATCATGCAACATTGAAATATCTTTTTTTTTTAAGAAAGATTCTAAGGCTAGATTGGTGCGGTGAATTTTGTTACTTCAAGAATTTGATATCACAATCAAAGAGGAAAAAAAGGCACCGAAAATGTTGTCGTAGATCATTTGTCAAGATTGACAATAGATTTGAAAACTGACATCACTAATTGAAAATTACTTTCCAGATGAATCTTTACTTTCTATCTTTACAATGCCTTGGTTTGCTAATATTGTCAATTTTCTTGTTTCAGGACAATTGCCGGCTCATTGGAGTACCTAAGATAAAAGAAAGTTCTTGTACGAAGTGAAAAACTTTTATTAGGATGACCCATATTTATTCAAATATTGTCCTGATCAAATATTTCCAAGATGCATTCCCGACAATGAGGTAAGTAGTGTCATTAAATTTTATCATTTTGAGGCATGTAGGGGCCATTTCTCATTAAGAAAGACAATTGTAAAAATCTTACAAAGTGGATTTTACTAGCCCATCATGTTCAAGGACTCACATACATTCTGCAAGTCTTGTAAAAATTGTCAAAAGTTGGGATCTATTTTAAAACATCACATAATGCCTTTAAATCCTATTTTTGTCATTGAGATCTTTGACTGTTAGGGTATAGATTTCATGGGTCCATTTCCTCCATCATTTGGTTTCTTGTACATATTAGTCGCAGTAGATTATGTTTCAAAATGGATAGAGGCAATTCCAAGTTGAAACAATGATCACAAAATAATGATAAAGTTTTTAAAAGAAAATATTTTGAGTTGATTTGGAATCCTTTGAGCTATGATAAGTGATGGTGGAACACATTTTTGCAAAAAGCCATTTGAGTCTTTAATGAAGAAATATGGAATCACACAGAAAGTTGTCACCCCTTACCACTGATTGATGAATTTAAGAACTGAAATTGAAAGGATAAAGAGATGACCAAACTTAGAAAAGAGATGCCAGTGCAATCCAAACCGAAATACTATTCAGTAATTGGGTCATATCTAGAGTCGTAGATCTCAGATTTAGGTGTTCTTTATATGGATGAAAAGGTAAGACATAAGCCTACAACTTTCATATGGAGCCTAAGATCTAAAAAGGCCATTTTCAAGTCCAAATTATAACAATAACAAAGAAGTCTGAATCTGTCTTCCAGCCTGAGCACTATTTAGTGTTTGGTCCATATTTGGAGTTCTAGATGTCCAAATGACATGAATGTTTTATAGAAGAAAGCTGAGACAATTTTCTACAACTTTTATGTTTTTAAATGACTTCAATTTTAACGTTATCAATGACATTTTGGGTAGACAAGAGAAGATAAGGATTGTCACCAAGTCAAGAATTGGCCACCCACTTATCAATTAGTCATCGAATCAATAATTCCTAATTTTAGCCTATAAAAGGAGGCATTTGCCATGTATTTAGGCATCTTGGTTTCTAGATCAAGATCATGCTCTTGCTTTCTCTTTTTATATTTTTTTGTAGTGTTTATGCTTTGATTTCATTAATATCAAGTTTATGCCTTTCATTTCCTTTGATTTACTTAGTTAACTTTTATCTTATTTATGTTCTTCTTTTGTTTGTTTATTTATTTTTCTTTCTTTCATTATGTTTAGTTAAGTTTATTATGTTAAGGTGAAAAGGTTACACTAATGGTGTAAGAATAAGTATAGTGTAAACTTAATATGGACTTTAATGTTTGATACTAACATGTTTTGTATTTGTTATCTCGTTCACTCTTTAATACTTTGCTTGTTAAATAACTAATCTATATTCATGTTATATAACACTTAGGATAACAAATACTTGGCACTTTCATAGCCCATACTGTACTTGGTACAACAAATGCTTGGCACTTTCATAGTTCATACTGTTTTTCTCGGTTCGATTCTTAACTAAATTTCTTAAGAAAGAAATCCAAGGAGATTCAATGCGCTTTACAAGCTCATTTTTCCCTTGGTATTTCAAGAGTTTGCGACTCGTAAATCATGAGGAAGGACAAAAATTTAGAAATCTAGGGTGCTTTAAACGCCTATTTTTGCCTTAGTATTTTGTACTCTCACGGCTCGTAAACTGTGGAGAAAAAAAATTTGAAATGTCCTCGATTATAATCAAGGCTTCTTTCAAAGATGTGTGCGGATTTATTACTCCTAGAAAATTATCTTGCATATTTACCACTCCAGGTTTCTTTATCCAAATATTAACAGTGAATAATAACAAATTATTCCCAATAATATTTTGGATATTCGTCCTTTAAGGATTTCTTTATCCAAACATTAGTGATAAATAATAGATAAATTCTCCCCAAAATAAGATTTTTATATTTTTTGAAATATTGGCCAATACCCTTTGGAGTTTTACAAACATGTTGTAAAATCCAGAAATGCAAGAAAACAATTTTTATTGTGTTTAAGAAATTCATGCGAAAACACATTTTTCAAAACTTTCAATATTTTTTTTTGTATAAAAAAATGTTCAAAACGTGTTAGGGTATAGGCCGTATGCAACACACAAGCAAACTTTAAATATTGTTTTTATCGAAGAAAAACAAGTATCACAAATAAACACAAAAGAAAAATCGCAATAAAAACTAAACAGCCATCATATATATTCTAAGATTTATAATAAGCTTCAAGCAAATAAAAAAATCAAAGCCAACTCAATGCGCAACAGCAAGCACAAAATAAAATTGGGAGCAATTACTAGAAAAAAAGGGAGGTCCGGTTGATTTATTCTCCATCGGGTGTAAGGAAAACAAAAGGAAAATCCTTGAATCCAAAAGTTCCTAAACATGAATAGGCAAACCCTTTTTACATGGACAATAAGCTGAACTCAAAAATCATGATAGAAATAATAGGCAAATTAGTTTTAACTGAATGCCTAGTAAAAAAAAAAAGACGTTGTGAATATTGTTCAAGTGAATTAATTCACTTGAACAGTGCAAACTTAAAAGCAAAAAATGCATGCTGCAGGATGAAAGAAAAAGAAACAGACCTTGGAATGGAAAACCGAATGCCTAGTATAAACAACAATACAAAGGAGGCTGGTGAATATTGTTCAAGTGAAATTCACTTGAACAGTGCAAATTTAAAAGCAAAAAATGCATGCTGCAAGATGATAGAAAAAGAAACATACCTGGGAATGGAAAACCGAATGCCTGGGAACGGAAAACCGAATGCCTGGGAACGGAACTGAAGAAACTGTAGTGACGTTGTTCGTCTAGGAACGGAATTGAAGAAGTTGTGCCTCCTTTCCTTTCTCCTCTCTGTGTTTTTTTTACTAACTCCCTGCCCCTCGTTTTTTCTTTCTTTTGCTGTATTCGTTTTTCTTTCTTTTCTCTCCATTTTCTTCTCTTATTTTTCTACTTTCCTTTGCTACTCTTTTTTTCTCTCTTCTCCTCTCTTAGAGGGGCTTATATATAGTCTAACATATATCTATTTAGGAAGGATTCAATGCATTAATCCTAGGACGCAAATCCCTACTGATTTGCAGTAAAAAAAACGCAAAAAGAAACTACAATATTCTGATTTTGTGGTGGTGTTTTACGTCTGATTTCTTTCCAATTTTAGAGGATGGTGTGGCTCTTTTCTTTCCTTCCATAGGGCCAGCTGCTCCCTTTGAAATGAGGCAACAAAAACGTGGTCTTTAGCTCCAATAATCAGAGGTGATGAGAAAGGAAAACAGCAGAGAAAAAGGGAAAGAAATCAGATGCAAGGTGCAGCTGCAAAGTCTTATTTTCCTTATTCGGTGTGGTAAAAATCCTTCCATTTATGTTAATCCAGGCGCCCTCTCCAGCTTTCCATATCCTTCTTTAATTAAATCCCTCATTTTAACACTTTTCAATTCAGTCCTAGGTCCAGAAAAAATCCTTCGAATTAGTCCCGCAAACTTAGGTCAAAATCCTGCTTGTGGCAGAATTCTCTATTTTCACGTCAGAGATTTAAACGTGCAGAGCTTGAGCTTCTGATATTGAAATCGAGAAATTCAAAAACCAAAATTCATCTATGCATGTAGGATTACAATTTTGATAGGGATTTAAGGCGAGATATAATCATTTTATAGGACAGAATCGGGCCGCGATCTCGTCGGTCAAAAAGGGTCTCCTAATCTGATTCAAAAAAATGACAAATGTCGAGCATCCTGATATGACTGGGAGTACCCTAAGAATGAACCAGAAAAATCATGATGGCAATAGAATATTTTCAGTGCAAAACTTGGGTTAGAATCCTGCTCACGGCAGAATTCTCTATTTTTCACGTTAGATATTTAAACGTGCAGAGCTTGAGCTTCTGATATCGAAATTCATCGATTCAAAAGCCAAAATTCATCTACACGTGTAGGATTACATATTTGATAGGGATTTAGGGTGAGATATAATCATTTTATAGGACAGAATCGAGCCGCGATCTCGTCGGTCAAAAAGGTCTCCTGATCTGATTCAAAAACTGATAAATGCCGAGCATCCTGATATGACTGGGAGTACCCTAAGAATGAACCATAAAAATCATGATGGCAGTAGAATTTTTTTTTCGGTGCAAAACTTGGGTTAGAATCCTGCTTGCGGTAGAATTCTCTATTTTCACGTCAGATATTTAAACGTGTAGAGCTTAAGCTTCTGATATCGAAATCCATTGATTTGAAAGCCCAAATTCATCTATGCATCCAGTACTATGGCTTTCATAGGGATTCAAGGCGAGATATGATAGAATCAGGCTATAATCTGGTTGGTAAAAAAGGGTCTCTCGATCTAAATTCAGGAAACTGACAGTGCCAAGCATCCTCGACTTAGAGCCTGCCATAAGAACAATGAGCCTTAGGACCCAATCAAGGTGTAGGTCCATTCTTCAACATGTCATGAGTGATAGAAATATAATTGGGATGGTCAGATATTGCACGAACCCAAGTCAGAATCAGGGTCTAAGTTGGAACAAAAAAATTACAGCAGCAGTAGAACTAGGTTTTCTAGTGCCACTTTCAAGGGATTTATTTCAACCTTACAACCCATGTAAAAGAGGAATGAATTTAGCATTATAAAGAATCTTAATTAGCCTAAGAATCCTGACAATTTCGGTAGTAGTGGGGAAGGATAAAGAGAGCAGGAGATGGCTAAAACAGGGTTCGAAAAAAAATCTTTCTTTCTCCTCCGCTTTTGTCAATTTTCTAGCAAACATGAGCTACACTCCTACACTTGGTTCAAAATGGGTATACACCATCTCTAGCACGTGGGGTCCAAAATTGAGTAACAACAATAATCATGAATGCTTGATGAGATTTACAAGTATTAGCATTAATCGAATAAGATGACTAATGTAATCATGTTAACAATCTATAATCAGATTGGAACTTCCTTTGTGTGTGGTTTCCAATTGAGTAACAAGAGTTTATACTATACTTGTTTGACATACCATTAGTGGAACCTCTAACCTTGACACTTGTTATTATCATTATTTAATCCTTACATTAATATTTCATCTCAAAGTTCTTATCATCTTCTTCTTCTTCTCCTTCTTTTTCTTTATTATTATTATTATTATTATTATTATTACTACTACTACTACTACTGCTACTACTATTATTATTATTATTGTTGTTGTTGTTGTTGTTGTTGTTGTCATTTATAATTTATACAATTAACCTCCCTGTGGTTCGACCCCAGTCTTGCCGGGTTATTTATTACTTCGACACTCCTGCACTTGGGAGAAGACATCAATATTTTAGTCATGTCAAGTTTTTGGCGCCGTTGTCGAGAAGGTAAATTCTTGTACAAATTATAGTATTTATTTTATTTTCTCTTTTCATTTTTCTTATATATAACTTTGTTTCTTGTCTCTTGTTTCTTCTTCTTTTATTTTCTTTTTTCTTTTAGTCTATTCCTACATGTGCATGAGAGTGTGGTCACGTACATCAAGTGGTAGACTTTATAGGGTATACTCATCATTTTCAGAAAATATGGCCTAAGAAGATAATCAATCACTTCATGATTAAAATAATGAGAATAACCGTATTAGAACACTTAGAGACCACATGAATCCCACAAGAACAAGTGTACCATCATGCATAGTTTTTCCTCCTGATGTATCTCATTTTAATTTTAAGCTAGGCATTATTCAACTTTTACCTTCTTTTTATGGCGTAGAATTGGAACAGTGCTCGGGCTGGAGGACAGCTTCGGGCATCTTTGTTGTTACTACAATTTGGACTTGAAAATGGCCTTTTTAGATCTTGGGCTCCATATGAAAGTTGTAGGCCTATGTCTTACCTTTCCATCCATATAAAGTAGCCCTAAATCTGAGATCTATAGCTCCATATATGACCTAATTACCGAACAGTGTTCTGGTTTGGATTGCACCGACATCTCTTTTCTAATTTTGGTCATCTCTTTGCCCTTGCAATTTAACTTCTTAAAGTCATCAATCAATCCTTTCATTTATGTGATAGGCCTGCATTTAAAATGAATATTTACCATAAATTAAAGGTATCTTATATTATTAGATATATTATTATAAAACATGCTTTAGTTAAGGAGTTATTAATACTTCAAGTGCAAAATGATGATATAAAACCATGATAAAAATACACTTTTAAGTACTAATCACACCCCCCAACCAGCTTATTACTAATCCCTAGTAATCAAAGCGTTAAAATAGAAAAACAATTTGCAAATTCCACAAAGCAAGGTATTCATCATTTAACTTCCATTAATCTATCCAGATAAACAAACTCTCGTTAAATTTATATACCTGCTCAATACCTCTAAACAAGATATTCATAAACCTTTTTTTTGTACTCAATGTATCAACATATAATTATGGGGCTTTTCTTGGAAGAAAACAATTTTTTTGTTCTAATGTTTAAGGTTAACTTCCTTGGGTTGGGATTATTATTTGTCCTTTTTTTTTCTTCTTTTTTTTTTAAATATATATACATATAATTTAAAAACATCATGCATCTTTAACCCATGTAACGAGCTTTCGGCTAATGACTCCTAGACCAGTTAGTCTTAGGGCATTAGGTATTAAAACACCCCTACGAGCTTAGTAACTCGGGTCGCAGATCCTGATATTTAGATAATGCAATGTTTAATATTCTTAAACTTTTCTCCTCAACCCATGTAACAAGCGTTGGGCCAATAGCTCCCAAGTCAGTTGACTTTAGGGTATTAGGTGTTAAAACACCCCTTCGGACTTAATTGCTTAGGTTAGGGAGGCTACAAAACTAAACTTATCTACATTTTTATTATTATCATATTTTTTTATTTTTTTTTTATTTTTTTTTAATTATATACAATCTTGACTAAACTCTGAACCAAAATGCATGAATATGAACTATCATCCTCATATCATGTCTCTTGAGACATTTTTGTTTTAAATATATGAATAAATAATGTAATAATCCAATATGCAACCCACAATCATATGTTAAAGTGTGTATGTGTGTAAATTAAGGTTTAAGAATACATGTTAAAGAAGTATATGAGCAGAATTAAGTGATAACAATGCGAGAGTTTGTAAACCTGAATATTTTAAGAAGTATTATAGTAGACCTTGTTAAGAATAGTTACTAAGATGCGTCTCAATAGTCACTTTAACAAAAGAGCTCCCCTACTCTGCCATCCTAGTAACAACAATTATGCACATGCTTTATGAAATGAAAAATAATTTAATTTTTTTTTTATCAACTACTACCCTCTCCCCCCAACCAAAACAAAACATTGTCCTCAATGTTTAAAGGTAGAAAGATAGAGTATAGAAGATATCACCTGAAATAACGAACACTGACAAACCTGAAACACACGAAAACAAATAAAAGTAACAACAAAACACAATAATAAAACCAAAAGACACAAAGATTCAGAAATGAAGGCTCAAATCCAATCTAAGCTTTTTACAGCTTTCCTTAGTTGACCAATTTATGCGACTCATGGAAGGATCAATTATAGGAATGAAAGATTGTAGTTGGTCAATCAATTGTTCAGCAGTAGCAGCAGAGATTATGATTTGTCCTGCAGAAGATGTTAGAAATTCCTGTTCCACAGCATGATCAAGAAAAGACAACAACTTATCATAATAACTATTAACATTTAACAAACCTATGGGTTTATGGTGAATGTGTAGTTGAGCCCAAGAGGAAATATGAAAGATCTCTTCCAATGTACCTAGACCACCTGGTAAAGCAATGAAGGCGTCAGCATGGTTAAACATTGCATTCATTCGAGCCGACATTGTGCTAAAGCTTCGGGGACGACCCCAAAAACTTGACTACCTCCTAAAAATGCAGCTATTGACACCTCCCATTAACCCAAGATTGCCTCCCCCATACACTAAATGAATCTTTCTCTTAGCTAGCACTTGACCAAGATCATTTGCTGATTTTAAAAACTCCTTTTCTTTCCCAAGACTAGATCCACCGAAAACACAAATATTTCTTATATGATGACTTGAGGAACTTGCCATTTCTACACACTTATGTATTTGTTGAATATATGGGTTGAGTAGAAATGAAAGGAAGGAAGAGAGGATTTTATAGATGAGAAATTAGAAAGGCAATCATACCACCTATATAGAGGCCAACTGGAATCTCACACACTCTCTCTCTCTCTCTTTTCATTTATTTATTTATTTACTTTTGAAAAAGCATGTGTATGTACAGGTAGTTGTGATTGTGGCTCACATATTCCCTTGATTTTACGTCCAAGAACGGCTTAAACGCCCTCTATAGGTCGGGGATAGGCTTCCCATCCTTTGTTTAATCTCCCTATTAGCAAGTTCTACTTGTCCATTTGTCTGGGGGATATAAGGGGTGGCAACTTTGTGTGTGATTCCATATTTTTTCATTAAAGACTCAAATGGCTTGTTACAGAAATGTGTTCCACCATCACTTATCATGGCCCGAGGGATTCCAAATCGACTCAAAATGTTTTCTTTCAAAAACTTAATGACTGTTTTATGATCGTTGTTACGACTTGGAATTGCTTCTATCCATTTTGAAGCATAGTCTACTGCGACTAATATGTACACAAAACCAAATGATGGAGGAAATGGACCCATAAAATCTATACCCCAGCAGTCAAAGATTTCAATGACAAGAATAGTACTTAAAGGCATCATGTGACGTTTTGAAAGAGATCCTAACTTTTGACAATTTTCACAAGATTTGCAGAATGCATGTGTGTCCTTGAACATGGTGGGCCAATAAAATCGACATTGTAAGATTTTTGCGGCTGTCTTTTTTGACGAAAAATGACCTCCACATGCCTCAGAATGACAAAATTTAATGACATTACTTACCTCATTGTTAGGAATGCATCTTTGAAATATTTGATCAGGACAATATTTGAATAAATAAGGGTCATCCCAATAAAAGTTCTTCACTTCGTTCAAGAACTTTCTTTTGTCTTGAGTGCCCCAATGCGCTGGCAGATGTCCTGAAACAAGAAAATTAACAATATTAGCAAACCAAGGCATTGTAGTGACAGAAAGTAAAGATTCATCAGGAAAGTAGTCATCGATTGGCGTGATGTCAGATTTCGAATCAGTTGTCAATCTTGACAAATGATCCGCGACAACATTTTCGGTGCCTTTCTTATCCTTGATTGTGATATCGAATTCTTGAAGTAACAAAATCCACCGCACCAATCTAGCTTTAGAATCCTTCTTGGAAAGAAGATATTTCAACGCTGCATGATCGCTAAAAACAATAACAGGTGAGCCAACAAGATAAGATCTAAATTTTTCACACGCAAATACTACAGCAAGTAATTCTTTTTCAGTGGTTGTGTAATTTATTTGAGCACTATTTAAAGTTTTACTTGCATAGTAAATGACATAGGGTTTCTTATCTTTTCTTTGTCCTAAAACAGCACCCACGGCATAATCACTAGCATCACACATTATTTCAAAAGGTAATGACCAATCAGGAGGTTGAATAACAGGTGCAGATGTAAGCAGGTTTTTAAGTTTAACAAAGGCTTCTTCACAATATTCAGTCCATTCAAAAACATTATCCTTTGTTAGAAGGTTACACAATGGCTTAGATATTATACTAAAATCTTTGATAAACCTTCTATAAAAACCAGCATGTCCTAAAAATGATCTAACATTTTTAACAGATTTTGGTGTTGGCAAGTTGGCAATTAACTCAATT
This sequence comes from Populus euphratica, assembly GCF_000495115.2. Classification (NCBI taxonomy): domain Eukaryota; kingdom Viridiplantae; phylum Streptophyta; class Magnoliopsida; order Malpighiales; family Salicaceae; genus Populus; species Populus euphratica. The sequence continues at coordinate 152,941 of NW_011500420.1, forward strand.
TTAGATTTATCAACCTCAATTCCTATTGATGAAACAATGTGACCAAGTACAATGCCGTTTGTTACCATAAAATGACATTTTTCCCAATTCAACACAAGATTCTTCTCTTCACACCTGTTCAAAACCTTTTCCAAATTAGTTAAACAATTATCAAATGAATCACCAAAAACAGAAAAATCATCCATAAATATCTCAAGAAAACGTTCAACCATATCACTGAATATGCTAAGCATGCATCTTTGAAACGTGGCTGGTGCATTACATAATCCAAAAGGCATCCTTCGGTATGCAAATGTACCAAATGGACATGTAAAAGTAGTTTTCTCTTGATCTTCAAATGCAATTTCAATTTGGTTGTAACCTGAATAACCATCTAGAAAACAATAAAATTCATGACCTGCAACTCTTTCTAGAATTTGATCCATGAAAGGTAAAGGAAAGTGATCTTTTCTAGTCATTGAATTGAGTTTCCTATAGTCAATGCACATGCGCCAACCAGTAATAGTCCTCGTTGGAATTAACTCATTTTTCTCATTTGTTATCACAGTAACTCCAGACTTTTTAGGTACAACTTGGGTAGGACTTACCCATTTGCTATCAGAAATAGGATAAATGATTCCATTATCTAGAAGTTTAATGACTTCATTCCTCACTACTTCTTTCATATTAGGATTAAGCCTTCGTTGCATTTCTCTAGAGGGTTTAGCATTTTCCTCCAAATAAATCTTGTGTGTGCAAATCAAAGGACTAATTCCTTTTATGTCAGCTATGGTCCATCCTAATGCATTTTTGTGCATTTTAAGAGTTTGTAATAACTTACCTTCTTGATGAACATTAAGTTTGGAAGAAATTATTACCGGAAAAGTTTCATTTTCTCCCAAAAATGAGTATTTGAGATTACATGGTAATGGCTTCAAATCGGGTTTTGGTGGTTGAACACTTGAAGGTATGGACCCAATTGATCGTGGTGGCAATTCCTCAATTTTTGGTCTCCAAATATTTGCCTTTGATTCTTCCTGAAAGCAAACCATTTGCAAATCTTCAGATTCATTAAACTCAATTTCATTGGAAGAATTTTCAAATTGATCGTAAATTATTTTTTCAATAAAATCTACTTCCTGTAAATCATTATCATCTCCAGGTTGCTTGCAAATGTTAAAAACATTCATTTTTAATGTCATGTTTCCAAAAGATAACTTCATCACTCCATTCCTACAATTAATCAATGCATTAGAAGTTGCAAGAAATGGACGTCCTAAAATAACAGGAATTGAATTGCATGCTTCAACAGGTTGTGTATCCAAGACAATAAAATCCACAGGAAAGATGAATTTATCAACTTGTACTAACACATCTTCAACTATTCCTCTAGGCATTTTTATAGATCTATCAGCAAGTAAAAGAGTAACAGAAGTAGGTTTTAACTCACCGAGATTTAGACTTTGAAAAACCGAATATGGAAGTAAATTCACACTAGCTCCAAGATCAAGTAAAGCTCTGTCAATTTTATGTTCTCCAATAAAGCAAGAAATTGTAGGACAACCAGGGTCTTTATATTTCAAAGCATTATTGTTCTGAAGAATGGCACTTACTTGTTCGGCTAAGAAGGCTTTCTTTTTCACATTCAATTTTCTCTTTACAGTGCATAGATCTTTCAAAAATTTAGCATAAGATGGTACCTGTTTAATAGCATCTAGCAAAGGTATATTAATCCTTACCTGTTTGAAAGTTTCAAAGATTTCAGAATTGTGATTGACTTTCCTTTGTTTGGTCATGGCATGAGGAAATGGAAGTGCTGGTGGGGAATCAGTCTCTTCCTTGCAATGATCAGGTTCAACCATTTCCTTACCCTTGGAGACTAACTCATCTTCCATGCAACAATTAGAAAAACAAATAAAAGTGAAAATAAAATAAAATAAAATAAAATATTTAATTTATACAATAACTTACCTCCCCGGCAACGGCGCCAAAAACTTGACACGATCAAAGAGTTGATGTCTTATCCCAAGTGCAGGAGTGTCAAAGTAAAATAACCCGGCAAGACCGGGGTCGAACCACAGGGAGGTGAATTATATAAATTACAAATAAAGAAAAAGATTTAAAGAGAATAATAACAGAAAAGGAGTTGAAGAAAGTTTTGGGATGTGATATTGATGTAAGGATTAAACAAAACATATGTCAAGGTTATAGGATTCACTAATGGTATTTCAAATAAATATAATATAAACTCTTTTTATTACTCAACTAGAAACCACACACAAAGGAGGTTCTAATCGGATGATTTCTCGTTATTAGCTCATTATAAATTACTAACATGATCATATTAATTATCTTATATAAGTAATACCATACTTATAAATATCATCAAGCATTCATGTTGCTAGTTTATGTTAACAACAAATCAAGTTTCTATCATAATAACGATTTCGACCGAAAACTATGAAAGATCAAGCATTTGATGTACCAAATATTATACAACACAAATCTAAATTAAACATTTAATAAGCAAGGTATTAAGAATTAGTAAGATAAAAAGATAAAACATGTTAATAACAATCTTTCTTGGATATAAACATTTAAAGCTCATGTTGAGTTTATATTATACCTATTCTAACACCATTAGAGAAACCTTTTCACCTTGACATAATTAACTTAGCTAAACATTAAGAAGGAGAAAAACACAAATAAACAATATAAGAACATAAACATAATATAAGCTAACTAAGTATAGGAAAGGAAATGAAAGAGCATAAACAAGAGATTACTATAGCATAAAAGAAAACTTGAACATTACAAAGATGTAGAGAGAAAGCAAGAAGATAACTTTGATCTGAAAATTAATATGACTAAATACATGGACAATGCCTCCTTTTATAGGCTAAGTTTCAGAACTATTGATTGATTGAAGAATTGGTGGGCATCCATTGATTTGGTGGCTGGTTTTTGACATTAATGGCTGCTGTTTTTTTTATATTGTGGGCTGATTTTTGATATTGTTGGCTGGCCAAAACGTCATTGCTCACATCAGAATTATAGCCAACTGAATTGTGGAAGCTGTGGGCAATTGTCTCAGCTTTCCATAAAAAAAAACCAGAGCTCATTTGGACTTCTAGAACTCAAGATATGAGCCAAAAACCGAATAGTGCTTGAGCTGCAGGACAGCTTCTGACGTCTTCGTTGTTGCTAAGATTTGGGCTTGAAAACGGCAGAACTGAGTCTTTGACTTCATATAAAAGTTGTAGGTCTATGTCTTACCTTTCCATCGATATAAAATGAACCTAAATCTGATATCTACAGCTCCAGATATGATCAAATTACTGAACGGTGTTCGAGTTTGGAATGCACCAGCAACACTTTGCTAAGTTTGGCCTTCTTTTTATCCTTTTCAATTTCAATCCTTAAACTCATCAATCAATCCTTTTATTTATGTGATAGACCTGCATTTAGGATGAACATTTACCATGAATTAAAGGTATATTATATTTTTAGACTTGCTAATATAAAACATGCTTTTGTTAGGGAATTTAATGATACTTTAGGTGCAATATGATGACATAAATCCTTAATAAGAATGCACTTTTAAGTACTAATCACTGACCCAAATTAAAATGATAGGGCTAGGTTTGGCCCAATCCAATAAAAAAAAAAAGACTTGTTGGGCCAACATTAGCCTAACATTCTTTTAGGCTGGCATCGCTAACCCCCTATCTTAGGCCAATATTGGCCCAACTCTTTTGGGTCGATCTAAGCCTAGCTAGGATGAGCTTAGCCCATGTAATTGGGTTAGACTCATCCCCTTATAGTACAATAATATTATATTATATAGCATACTATTATATATTAATTAAAAATAAAAATTTCAAAAATCCTTTAAAAAAATTTATGATTTTCTTGTAGAGTTTTTTATTGTTTTAGTTTAATATTGATTTGTCTTTTTACACTAAATGATAAAAATTTAATATTAAAACATTCAATTTTCTCCAAAATATTGTAAAAACAATATATAGAAAAACAACAAAAAAAGTCTTGTTTTCATGTAAATGGACAAGTCTCTCAAAGATATAAAAATAATATTGTATTTTCATATAAAATCATTTTTAAAAAATTTCTTGTTAGCATGTATTTTGAACTTTAATAACCAGTTTATTAAAATTATGAGAATTATGCCCATATTTTAAAAATATTAAAATAAGATATTTTATTTTCTTTTAGTATCTGGAATTATAAACTTATATGTAAGATGTATTCTCGATCTTAAATAAATATAGTTCTTTTTTATATTCATATTAGAACAGTTAGGTTTTTTACTTCATAAGATAAAGATCTCCTTACTAAAAAGAATTTTCACTTAAATTTTAGACAGAACAATAATTAGAAAAATATGTCAATACCTTAATTTATATCAAACAATTAAATTAATACATCTTGGGTAAGGTATATTATAAGTGTTAATACCTTTCATTCATATTACCAGTCCTTGTATTTGATTTCTGAAATTTTATATAGTTTCTAATGACTAAAATATAAAGTGATGATTCTTATTTTTTTTTCTACTTATAAGATACAATAATTTTTTATTTTATTCATTTTCCTTATAAGATATAAAAATTTCTTATTTTATCCATTTCCCTCGCACCATATATAATTAGATATTCTGGAAGGATATTTACTGCGAAGCCACACCACATACAACAGGTTCTATGTTTGAGATTGAAAAAAGCATTATTAGAAGATAAGAGGCCACTGTAGCCCGTCAACATTGTAGCCTGACATCTTTCTTTCTTTCTTTCTTTCTTTCTTTTTTTTTTTTTTTGGATGAAAACATTTTAGTCTTACTAGCTTCTAGTTTTCAAAACACCAGCTCTTGACTCTAACCCTAATTACAAAGTTTTATCAATGTCAAATATATAGAAAACAAAACTTACTCAGTAATGCATCACAAAAACCAAATGAAATATCTTTCTTTTATGACCACGAAACGCTGAGGAGCACAGCAATACAAGTAAAGATTTTTTTTTTTTCCTTTTTCGTATGTACTCAAATTAAAATTTGGAAAGTAAAATTATTTATTGTCAGATAAACATTTACAGGCCGCATGATTTGAACCAAATCCATTTCCTTCCAAACCACATTCTTTTCTGGCATCATTATTTTTCTTCTAATAAACCAAACCTAATAACAATGTGGTTTTGAAATTCTGCGTGCCATTGCAAAATAAGGCAATAAATCCAACGACCAGGCGGTATAAGGAAACCACTACTGAGTATGGAATTGTTTTGATAATTTTTAGGCGCTGGGCAGTCCATGCCACCAAAGATAAAAAACCACACCACACACAGAAAGGGAGAGGAAGGGCAGATCTTATCATGTAAAGACACGTCCATGCCCTGTATAATGCACCATATTCATTCACCAAAATCACAACTCTAATTAGATGTGCCGTCTTTTACAAATAATGGAAAATGTCTGTAAAGAAGAAGATGAAGGTGATAATGAGAATAAGCTGAAAGCGATTCTCTTTTATCAGTTTGGGGATATACCAAAACAAGTTTCCAAGGTTAGTGCTTCTTTCCTATTTCTCTCTTTTTTTTCCTTCTTCGCTAGGGTTAGGGTTAACAACGTTTTATATACTTGGAGTTTGCTAGCTAGGTTAAAAATGAACTAAATTGTGACGAGCAATCTTTAAACTATGCGCCACCTTATTTATAGCAACAGCTGATCCTTATTTTGTTTTTTTTTGGGCACAGAAAACATAGGGTTAGGGCTCTTGACGATGGAATACCATGCCATGCACATATATACTTGTCCATTTTACCAAGGATTGTATGGGGAGTCAGAGGAGGTTTCCTTGTATCACTCTCTCAGGTTTATAAGATGTTGAACTCAAATCAGATGATTACATGTTCAGCTCCTACAACGGAAAAAATCTGTAAGTTAAATCAGAAGTGCCAGCATCGTAACTTACGGATTCATGATCAGAACATCCAGGTGTGCCTGCATATATTATTCTTGGATGGAGAGAAGTTCTTGGCGGAATTTTGCAAGGGAATCAACAACTTGTAGCTTGTTGCATAACTTTTTTTCTGTTAAAAACATGCAATAATATTTTGATATTTTTAAATCAGCATCGATTCATTTTATAGTCGAATACAATTGAAGAAACCTTTTTGTACACAGGTTCGGATTTGTTTAGAGGCATATTTTTATGGTCTTCCAAATAGAAATATATATGTTCATAGACTCAAAAGACGTGTTTTTGTATTTCTTTCTTGTAATCCCTTCCTCTTTCTTCTATTTATTGTCCTTTGTATATGTTTCTGCTAGTTAGCCTACAACTTTGACTCTAGCTACTTTCAATAATATTAATCAATTATTATAAATAAATAAAAAATCTACATGTAACATGCCTTGTTACAAAGAAAACACTTCATGGGCTTCTCGAATAAGCATGTGGATATATGCTCAAAGTTAACCACAAGAATCCCTTAGCACACACCACTTCCTCGACTACGTTTGCAAGTGTCGAGCCATGTATCAAACTTTACCACCAAATGGATCCCTTAGCACCACCCTTCAGATGCAAGTCAAATAAACTTTAAATAAATATATTTATTTTAAACTTTAAATAAATATATTAAAAAAATATAAGTTTGACAAGTTTCATTAAAAACCCTTCAAATATACTACAAGTGCAAACAATTATATTTATTTTTTTCTTTTTTTTATAGTGATATAAATCATAAAATATGTTAGAAAATAATATAAATCATATATTAGGATCTTACCTAGTAGCTTAAGTTATTAGGTTGAGATGGTTATTTGATATAGTATCAGAGTCTTGATGACCAAGCAGCCATGAGTTTGAATCTCACCATCCTTATTTATTTGATAAAAATCAAGCATAAAGTAATATGAATATATGCAAATTTCAAGTTTAAAAGACTTTCACTTGAGAGAGTGTGTGTTATAGAATAATATAAATCATTTATTGAGACTTCACCTAGCAATTTAAGCCATTAGGTTGAGATGATTATTTGACAAAATATACAACAACCAATTTTAATATTTTATTGATATAAGAAAAGAAAAAATCGAAATCCACGATGTAAGTAGTTCTATTTAACTAAAAATGAAAAAAAGACCCAACAATAAAATTAAAAATTAAAAATCCCTCTTAAAAAGGAAGGGTTAGCTGCTGGTCTTCCGCGCAAACACAATTGGTGTTAGCAAACCCTAGACAAGAACAGAATATGAAGCAACCATCCCCGCGCTCCCAGTGATTCCTTGCCCAAAGACAAATTGATTCCTTTCACAGTGTTTCTTTAAAGTGTTCACTGATTTTCTTTTCTTTCTGTGTGAGGAATGCGCCCCCTTTTCGGAACTGCAGCGCAAGCTAGGCTAGAAATTAAATGGACCTTGTGATGGTACTATCTAATGTGGTTGCATCAGTTGCTGAAGCAACTGAAAATGGAGTGGCAAACCAGGTAATTTTCAGTATCAATGCGGAAGCTTAGTTTTTTTAGGCTAAAGGATATTTAAGCATAAGAATATCAGAGAAGGAGCAAGTAGTACATCTGTGAGGAGGCTTGGTCTTTTACGTTACCAAATTCATTCTAACTTCTCCTAATATAAACTTGCCGATATAGTTGAATTTGTAGGTTTGCAGCAAGTTTCTGATGTACCTTTCATGAGCTCATTGTGGAATTTTAGATATCTAAATGACATGAGGTTTTTAAGATGGAAGAGGAACTTTTTTTGTACAACCTATTTCCATGAAATTAGATATTTACATTCTAAGTGTTTTATAAAAGTCTCTGATCCCTGATCAGCCATCACTTGAATTTTAGATTTCAGGTTGATCAAGTTGGCACTTTAAAGGAATGAATGTGGAGCTACAAATCTTTAAATTAAAAAAAAAATGGATTCATTTACATCCACTTTACTAAATTCAAGTAGCCCTAGATGACGATGATGTTAGAATTACTCCAACAAAATCTCAAAACTAGACAACTCAGTTAGTTTTAACAGTGTAACTAACCATGCAAAAAACATGATTTAGTTTTCATGTGCTTGCATACAAATGCTCCTCAATTGGTTCATATCAATGATTCACAATACTCCTCTCAAGATCAAGAGATCAGAAATGGATTTAAAATCTTTTAAAATCCTAACAAACTTCTATAAATAATCCCTTCAAGATCAAGAAAAGAGGCTGGAAAAAATTAAAAAGAGGAAAGGAAAAAATAAAAAGATAAGAAAGATGAGAGAAATAACAATAAAAAATAAAGTCAAGACATAATAATTGTTTTAGATATACATTGCAAACCCAAAAGCATATTCCTTTTGGCTTGCTTTTGTTATTTATTTTTTATTTTTTTGGCCTACATTTGATTTGTTGACAATCAAAGTGAATGGATGCTACATTATTGATCCTTACATGATTTACAACATATATGTGCCTTAGGTTTACCCATATCTGGTCTAATTTGAGAGTCACCTTGTTGGGCTTACATTGAATGTTCTTCATTTGTACTTCATGTTTTTTCTTAGAATATTATCTTAACTACATGATTTTAAATTGTTTTGTTTTATTAATTTGCTTAAAACTCTTCCTAGTACATGATTAACTAATAATATAGTGTTTATTTGCATCAATAACACAATTTCAATGGTTTTTAATTCTAGAATTTAGGTTTAGAACCAAAACCATTTTTGATAAAATTGTAACGTTTTAGTGATAGCTGAATTAATTGGATGCTAAATTATTTATCCTTGCATGATTTTCAACATATATGTGCCTTCATTATGACGAAATACGATCTAATTTAGAACCCCTATTGCTTGGTTTCAAGTGTTCTTCGTGTTTTTTGTTATTTTTTTTTGTTTAATCTGTTTGGTTAGCCATAATTTTGGTTAAGAGATTTTTGGGTTTGAGGGTGTATTTGGCAACCACCGACTTGATAAAAAAAAATAGATCAAAAGTTTTAATATCCTATTTGGTTTGCTATAATTGTTGTTATGTGGTTTTTACGTTTAAGGGTGTGTTTAACAAATACCCTTTAAGTCTATTTTTTGTAAATTTATTACAAAAAATAATTTTTTTGTCAAACAAAACCTAAAAAATAAAAATCAATAATTTTTTTTCTTACATATGACTAAAAATCCTAAAGTTATTTAAGCATTTTAAAATAAATCTAAAATACTTTGATATGTTTGAAAAAATCTAAAGGAATTTGACTTGCATTTCATAATTATCAAAACTTTTTATTTTTTTATTTTAATATGCGAGATTATAAACTTATAGGTAAAACATATTCCTGTTATTAAATAATAAGATAATTTCTTTGTTGGCATTAGAATAATTATGTTTTTTTTAATTTGATAAGATAAAGATCTACTTACTGAGAATGATTTTTCTTAAACCTTAGATAACAAATGATTAGACTATCAACATAACTTTTTCTTAATTTTTATCAAACAAATAAACAATATAATTTACCTTATATATGAACATATTAACTTTTTCTTGGTTATATACATATATATATATATATATTAATTTAAGACAAAAAATGATTTTAAAAAAGAAAAGATAAGATGAAGGGGAAAAAAACACTAAAGAAAAGAAGAGTAAAGCTGATAAGAGAGGGTAAAATTAGAGAAAGAGGAAACAATATCTAATTTGTTTTTTTAATTCATCAAAATTGACAACAAAAAGCTATATATATATATATATATATAGTAAAACCCCAAAACAACTAATAGTTAGGATTTTAGCCAT
>NW_011505235.1:0-1308 GCF_000495115.2 Populus euphratica
GTTAAACACTAAACAGTGTCTGAGCTACAAGACAGATTCGGACTTCTACGTTGTTGCTATGATTTTGACTTCCAAACAATAGAATTGAGTCTTGCCTTTCATCAAAGTTTTAGATCTATGTTTTAGCTTTCCATCCATATGAAGCAGACCTAAATCCAAATTCTACAACTCCAGTTATAATCCAAATACCAAACAGTGTTCCAGTTTGCACTAAACTAGCATCTCTTTTCTAAGCTTCACTCTTTCTTTATCCTTTCAATTTTAGTGCTTCAACTCATCAATTAATCATTTTATTTATGTGATAGGCTGGATTTTGGATGAACATTTACCATAAATTAAAGCTATCTTATATTATTAGATATGTTATTATAAAACATACTTTAATTAAGGAGTTATTGATACTTCAAATGCAAAATGATGATATAAAACCTAGATAAAAATGCACTTTTAAGTTCCAATCAGTTTTATATCATTATGTTGCACTTATAGTATTAATAACTCCTTTAAGTAGAGCATGCTTTATAATAACATATCTAATAATATAAGATAGCTTTAATTTATGGTAAATGTTCATCTTAAATACAAGCCTATCACATAAATCAAGAGATTGATTGATGAGTTTAACTACTAAAAGTGCAAAGACAAATAGAGGGCTAAGCTTAGAAAAGAGATGTTGGTTCGATCCAAATTGGAACACTGTTAAGTCATTGTGTCATATCTGGAGTTATAGAACTTGACTTTGGGTCTGCTCTATATGGATGGAAAGCTGTTAATATAAGCCTAAAATTTTCATTATTAACCAAAACCTAATTCTGTTGTTTGGAAGTTCAAATCTTAGCATAAAAAAAGAAGTCAGAATCTATCCTATAACCTAGACATTGTTTAGTGTTCAGTCCATATCTTGAGTTCTAGAAGTCCAAATGACCTCAAACTTTTTTTTAATTAGAAAGCTAAGACAATTTCCTAAAACATTCATGATTCAAGTCTATCCAAATTCTGATGTTAGCAATGATGTTTTGTTCAAACAAGAAGATAAGGATTGTCACCAATTCTAGATATAGCCACCCATTCAACAATTAGTCACTTTTTTTTAATTAGAAAGCTAAGACAATTTCCTAAAACATTCATGATTCAAGTCTATCCAAATTCTGATGTTAGCAATGATGTTTTGTTCAAACAAGAAGATAAGGATTGTCACCAATTCTAGATATAGCCACCCATTCAACAATTAGTCACCAAATCAATATTTCCTAATTTTTTCCTATAAAAGGAGGCATTTGCATGCATTTAGGCATCTTGGTTTTCAGA
>NW_011505235.1:1460-3938 GCF_000495115.2 Populus euphratica
TTTTTTTCTTTCATTATGTCTAGCTAAGTTAATTATGTCAAGGTGAAAAGGTTACACTAATGGTGTAAGAATAAGTATAGTGTAAACTTAATATGGACTTTAATGTTTTATACTAACATGTTTTGTATTTGTTATCTTGTTCACTCTTTAATACTTTGCTTGTTAAATGGTTAATCCAGATTTGTGTTGTATAACATTTGGTACAACAAATACTTGGCACTTTCATAGCCCAATTGTATAGTATAACCTACACCTATGCTATGAAAGGAACTTGATTTGTTATTAACATAAGTTATAATTATGAATCCTTGACAACATTTATAAGTATTAACAATACTCGAATAAGATAACTAATGTAATCATGTTAGTCATTTATAATTTGATTGGAACCTCCTTTATGTGTGGTTTCCAGTTGAGTAATAAAAAGAGTTTATACTATACTTGTTTGAAACCCATTAGTGGATCTTCTCACCTTAACATTTGTTTTTATTGTTTAATCTTCACATTAATCTTACATCTCAAAGTCCTCTTTAACTTCTTTGTGTTCCTTTTCTTTTTCTTCTTTTTCTTCTTGTTGTTGTTTATAATTTATATAGTTAACCTCTTGTGGTTTGACCCTAATCTTGTCGGGTTATTTATTCCTTTGACACTCCTACATTTGGAGGAAGACATCAATCGTTTGATTGTGTCAATCACCTATTTGTTCCACCCATGAGGTGTCCTTGTCTTGATGAAGGTCCTATCCTAGATGCACCACCTAAAACATCAATGGCCATAAATCAGTGCATTCATATTTAGTAACCATACAACTCATCACTACACATGTCTCAACCCTACACAAGTTCATGTTCCATTGCTCCACATATTACAATCACACAAAAGAATCATTTTAATCGCCGAGTCATTTTAGATACATAGATATGCCACAATATTTAATAAGTGAAAATTTGTTTGCTAGTGACCCAAAATCGTCACCAAAAATTGATTCACGGTGAACAATAGAAATTTAGTAGCAAGAAGTAATTTGCCACAGACAACACACTCGGCAACGAAACTATTTTGCTACAAACAATCCAAATCAGCAGTGAAACTAATTTGCTACAAACAACACAGTTCAACAGTGAAATTGGTTCGCTATAGACAACTATTCGAGAGCGAAACTGATTCATTACAGACAACACAAATCGACAATGAAACTGATTCGCTGCAAACAATATGATTCAGCAGCAAATTGATTCATTATACATAATCCCAATCAGTAGCGAAACTAATTCGCTATAGACCACACAATTCGATTAGCGAGACTAATTCGTTGTAGACACTAAATCTATAGCAAAACTACTTTGTTACAGACCATGCAATTCAGCAACGAGACTGGTTCACTATAGACAACACAAGTCAGTAGCAAAACTAATTCGTTGTAGACCACATAATTCAGCAAGGATTCTGGTTCATTGTAGACAATACAAGTAAGCAACGAAGCAATGAAAGTGGTTAACTGTAGACAACACACTAGGGTAGCGAAATTGGTTCGTTATAGACAACACAATTTCAATAGCAAAATTATTTCGTTGTAGACAACATCATTTGCCAGAGAAACTAGTTTGCTCCAAACAACAAAATTTCAGTAGCGAAACTGATTTGCTGCAGACAACATCATTCAATAGTGAAACTAATTCCCTGCAAACAACACGATTCGATAGTGAAACTGATTCACAGCAAACAATCCAAATAAACAGCAAAACTAATTCGTTGTAGACCACACAATTTAACAGTGAAACTAGTTCGCTATAGACAACACAATTCGACAGGGATACTAATTTGTTATAGACAACACACTTGATAACAAAATTGATTCGCTGTAGATAACATCATTCGGTAGCGAGACTAATTCGTTGTTGACAACAAAATTTCAGCAGCGAAACTAATTCACTGCAGACAATGCGATTCGGCAATAAAACTAATTCCCTGTAAATAATCAAAATGGACAGCGAAACTAATCCCCTGCAGACCACACAATTTGGTAGCGAAACTAATTCGCTACAAACAACGCAATTTGGCAGTGAAACTAGTTCGCTGCAAACAACATAATTCAACAATGAAACTAGTTTGTTGCAAATAATGTAATTCAGCAGATGCAAAATTGTTGATGAAAGATGAGTTGCTGTCAACTCAGAAATCATCAACACAAATCCTTGTCGTTGTCGATTTAACAATTTGATAATGGTGATGGATTTGTTTCTAGGTTTTTACCTCCTTTCGGTCAAGCGCAAGGTTTACACTAGGCTTCCCTTTACTCGTGCTTCTCACCAAAGGTGAATATAGGACTCACCGAATCACACACCATTCATCATTTAACATCAAACAATGTGATATCAATGCACTCACTTAACACAACCACAAACCATAACATTACTTGAGGAAGTCCTATTTTTACTCTAGTTACAATTTCATTTACATGGAATATAAGCATGCAAT
>NW_011505238.1:0-3930 GCF_000495115.2 Populus euphratica
TATATAATATAAAAAAAACTACAACAAAAATTACACTAACTAAAAAGAAAGCAATAAAATGAAAAATATGAGTCTAACAGAGTATTAAATAGCCCAATACTAACTTGATAGAGGGAAAACCAGAAAAAATAGAGAAAAAGTAAAAATTCAAAAAAAAAGAAGAAAAATTAGCTTAAAAAAAAGAAAAAAAACCAAGCAAATATCCTAAACTTAGTATAATCAACTCATTAATCTTGAACCCGAGTTTAATCAAAAAACTTAATTGCCAATTAATTTAATTTTAAAGGATGAAAGCATTAAAAAAATAAAAATAAAAACTTACAAAAACAACAAAAAGAATGAGAACAAGATTCGAGAGAAAAACACTTAGAATGATGAAATTTAAAAAACAAATCTAGACAAAATAAATAATAATTAAAAGAATTAGTACTAAATTTAAAAGATTAAAAAATCATAAAGAGTGAAACCGAGAAATATTATAGAGGGTTAATTCAATAGAATCAAACCTTAAAAATAAGAAAACAAAACAACAAAAAAGATCAAGAAAAAAGAAAAAAAAACCAAGAAAAGTTGGACGAATCTCTTGAACTTAATCTAATGTTTAAAATTCTCAACTTGTAAAATCATAGACCCGAGTTTAATTATGAAACTTGACTTTAAGAAAATTTAATTTAAAAGGATGAAATTATAAAAAAAAATATTAACAAAAATACAACAAAAAAGAAGAAGAATGAAGATAAAAATTGACATAAAAAATTAGAAGAGGATTTGACAAGATTACCACCAACTCATGAATCTGGTCATAAATTTTACAAGTTAGTCAAGTTGACTTAGATTTTTTTTTTAGTTATTTTTTTCAATATCATCAAGCAATATTACGTTGATTGGTAATTGAACTTTATATTATTTTTTTTGCTTTTATAAAATTATCTTTATCTCATAAACTGGATTTGATAATTTAACTCGAGTTGACTTGGGTTGTTTTTTTTCTTTTATTTTTTTCAATTTAATCCTTCAATATTGAATTGACTAAGAGTTGATCTTCATAATTTTTGTTTAATTTATTTATATGGAATTATTACAATTTTATGACTTAAGTTGTAAGTTAGGCTGATTGACAAGTTTTTTTAGATGATTTTTTTTTCAATTTCATAACTCAATATTGATTTGATTGATAATTGAATTTTATAATTGTTTTTAGTTTTTATTCTATAAGGTTACTCTTATTTCATTATCCGGGTCACAAGTCTGATCAATTAACTCAGATGGCTTTTCGTGTGCTTTTTTAGTTGAGTTTTCTAAAAACTTTGTTCATCAATGTTGGGTTAATTAAAATTGAATTTTATAATTTATTTTCTATAGGGTTATTCCGGTTTCATGACTCAAGTTAACTCAAGTTGAGTTAACTTATTTTTTTAATAGAATTTTATTTTTAATTTTATCATTCAACACTAAGTTGATTGAGAATTTAGTTTAATAAATTTTTATTTTATTTTTTATAGAGTTATTAGAGTCTCGTGATATTGGTGGTAAATTTAGTAAATTAACTTGAGTTGTTCCGAGTCGATCTAATATGTTGTTATTTCTATATTGAAAAAAAAAAGATCTCTTATTATTATTTTAGTCAAATTATATTTTTATCCGTAATTAAGATTGTATTTGGCCCAACCAAGTTGATCATATTATATCAAATTAATTTCTATATAATTTTTTTAGCTAAAATATATATTAACACATGACTATTATTGTATAAAAAAAAATTTTGAGCAAAACACAAGCAATGATCAAGAAGAAGCTAGTAGTGGAATGATATTAGTTATAACTTTGTGTATAAATGATGTGACCATAGAAAATGATGTTTTTTGTGCTGACAAGGCAATGGTCGTGGAAGATTTCTCTTGAAAGCAAAATTATGATCATAATTAATGACTAGGATATGCCATTAGTAGAAATGATTTTATGTAAAATTCTAAACCCAAAATAGATTACAATGATGGAGAATTAGGCTTGTATTGTAATGGAAAGGTTCATAATTAATATTATTATGAGAAGATCAAAGTCCGTATAGAAGAGTTAAACTTAAATCCTAAGAAGTCTAGAGATGATGCATTTGCCAGGAAGATATATATATATATATATTTTTTACATTAGGTATTTTGATCCAACCTACAATATAGTACAAATGAATAATCTAGTAAAATTCTAAACCTAAAATAAATTACAATGATTGAGAATGCTTTCACTGTAATGGAAACGTTTATAATCAATACTATTATGAGAAGATAAAAGTCTACAGAGGATGCATACGCCATGGAAGATGATAGCATTGTTAACAATGTTCTCATGGTTCACTAGGTAATAACTTAAGAAGAAGAAGAAAATCATGAGTTTTAAATCATGTACACTCCTTTTATATTTATTCAGAAAAGAATGGTTTGAAACCTGTGTCGATGCTTGATAATGTTGAACACGTTTTAAAGCTTGGGAGGAATTTAATTTTAATTGAATGACTAGTCATGTTGTTAGATGCATGCACCCTGTTGAAGATGGAGCTCAAAATTATTCAATCAACTTTGACGGTAATAAAAGGAAAATTTTTGTGTGATTATTTGAGTTGATAGAAAGTGACATTCAAATTACAGTAGTGTTAATATATTAACTATTAAATACAAAACTAAAAAGCATGGGTTTATCATGGTGTGGTCTAACTGTTCATCCTCTGACATGTTACCTTGTTACGGATGAATTGTGTAAAAAAAATTATTTTTTTTAATTTAATTCTAATCAAAATTAATTACTTTTGATTTTCAAAATAAAATTGAAAAAACAGGGACTTAAATAAAAACAAAATTAAATATGAGTGGAGTGTCGTGAGTTTTGCAAAAAATACATTTTGATTCTTGAATTTAAAAAATAACACATATTATACATATTATAAAATTTTGATATCTTAATATTTTTTAATTTAATTTTGATAAAAAAATTATACTTTTAACTTTTAATCATTAATTGAGAAATTAGAGAGAGATAGAGGTCGTTGCATTCCAACAATAAAAAAAAAACATAAAGTGGACACTACTAAAATAGATAATATTTGTGTCAAATAATTTTTTTTATAATGAGAGTTTATATTAGATTTTTTTTACTTTTAAAGTTTATAAAAAAAAATTTCAAATTAATTTTGATTTTCGAGTTTTTTAAATTACCATTAGATTTATCATGGTTATTAAGGTGTTTTGGGTCAAAAATTGTTTGGAAAACGTTTTTTTAGGTAAAACAATATAAACCTTGATTCTTTTAGGTAAGGTTAGGTGACTGATTTTTATTTTTTAAAAAAAAAAACAAATTTGGACAAACAACATGGTAGCAAGAAAAAGTCTAGCCACGCTCCACCTAACAAAATAGGCCAAGCAAGTTGGACTAGCTTGCTAGGCCTATCAACACCTGATTTTTTTATTAGATTAATGCTTCTTATAATATTTTTTAATATTTATATTTATATTAATACTCATTTCTTTTTTATTTTTTTTAGAGAGTCTTTTTTAAATGATGATTATTTTTTTTATGCATTTAATTTTTGAAGAGGTTTTTTAAGGTTTATCTATAATATTTTTTTTAATCTTTTGTACAAATGAACTATATTTTTGAAAACAATTTTTTTTTATTTTAAATAGTATTTCTAATATTTATAGCCTTGCATAATATTTTATTTTTGTGTTTATTTTTATTTTATTCAATCAATTTAATGTGTTTGTTTATTTTTATTATTGTTTGATTGGATAATAAACAAAATTTAGCAAACATATTCGGGTAAGTGTCCTATCTTACAAGATTAAATATTTTAATTTATACTTGTCTTTAAATTTCTCAAGATTTATTTTTAGATATCATTAATAACATAGTTTACAATTTATTTAATTATATATATGC
>NW_011505260.1:0-3890 GCF_000495115.2 Populus euphratica
CTTGAGATTTTGCTGTGGTTAAGATGGAAACTTACCTTTCTCTTGAAAATTAAGAGCAGATGTGAATTTTGCAAGAGTATCTTTAAAATCTGTTATGTTTTGAGCAAGTTGAGTGTTGATTATCTCTTGCTTTAAAGTTTCCTCAAAATTTCTTATAAGAGGTGGAGCATAAGGAGGTGCATATCCATAAGAATTTTGGAAATTGTGGTATGCTTGAAACTGTGGTTGTGAAGTTTGTGCATTGTCACTCTTCTAATTAAAATTTGGGTGATTTCTCCAACCAAGGTTGTATGTTTGCGAGTATGGGTTATGATTGGGCCTTTGAAAACTGTTTAAAGCATGAGCTTGTTCATGGAGACATTCCTAAAAGAAGGTAAGGTTGGACAATTATTGGTTGAGTGTTTATTTGTTTTACATATTTGACACACAATATTTTCAACAGATTTTAATTGACCACTCTTTTTCAATTCTAGTGCCTCAACTTTTCTAGCCAAAAATGTAAACTTGGCTTGAAGGTCATGATCTTCCTTAAGGTTGTACATACCTCCATTAGATGTATGAGGTTGAGTTTTACTTGGTGCCTCATAAGTAATCGTGGTGTCCTAATTTTGAGCATTTTCAACTAACAGGTCTAAGTACTTCATTTCTTGATCAGGGTCTTGATCTTCAAAAGTTCCATTGCACATCAATTCAACCATTTACCTATCTCTAGGTGTTAACCCTTCATAAAAATGTGAAACCAATCTCCATGTTTCAAAACCATTATGAGGGCAAGTATTAAGGAAGTCTTGATACCTATTCCAATATTGATAAAATGTTTCTCCTGGTTTTTGAGTGAAAGTGGTGATTTGTCTTTTGAAAGAGTTTGTTCTGTGAGATGGGAAAAACTTCTTTAAAGACTATTGTTGCATTTCATCTCAAGCACGAATGGATCTGGTCTCAAATTTTATAGCCATGTTTTAGCTTTATCTTTTAATGAAAAAAGAAAAAGCTTTAATCTGATGGTGTTCATGCTACAATTTGAATCGTTATATGTGTTGCAGACCTCCTTAAATTCTAAGCCATGAAAAGAAGGTAAAAATTGAATAATATCTGGCTTAAAATTAAAATGAGATGCATTAGGAAGAAAAACTATGCATGATGGCGCACTTGTTCTTATGGGATTCATGTGGTCTCTAAGTGTTCTAACACGGTTATTCTCATTATAAAATCATTCATTATTTTCTTCGGCCATATTTTCTGAAAATAATAAGGATACCTTATAAAGTCTACTACTTAATGTACGTGACCACACTCTTATGCACGTGTAGGAATAACATAAAAGGAAGAAGAAAACAAAAGAAGAAGAGACAAGAGAAAAGAAATAAAGTTATATATAAGGAAAGTCAAAAGAGAAAATAAAATAAAAACTATAATTTGTACAAGAACATACCTCCACGAGAACGGCGCCAAAAACTTGACACTACTAAAAGATTGATGTCTTCTCCCAAGTGTCGGAGTGTCGAAGTAATAAATAACCCTGCTAGATCGGGGTCGAACCATAGAGAGGTTAATTGTATAAATCATAGATAACAATTGACACGACTAAAAGATTGATGTCTTCTCCCAAGTGCAGGAGTGTCGAAGTAATAAATAACGCAGCAAGACCGGGGTCGAACCACAGAGAGGTTAATTGTACAAATTATAAACAACAATTATAAACAACAACAATAGTAACAATAACAACAACAATAATAATAGTAGCAATAATAATACTAATAATTATAGTAGTAGTAGTAGTAGTAATAATAATAATAATAATAATAACAATAATAAAGAAAAAGAAGAAGAAGAAGAAGAAGACGAAAAGTTGATGAGAACTTTGAGATGGAAAATTAACGTAAGGATTAAACAATGATAATAACAAATGTCAAGGTTAGAGGTTCCACTAATGGTATATCAAACAAGTATAGTATAAACTCTTATTATTTAATTCGAAACCACACACAAAGGAGGTTCCAATTAGATTACAAATTGTTAACATGATTACATTAGTTATCTTATTTGATTAATGCTAATACTTGTAAATCTCTTCAAGCATTCATGATTATAACTTATGTTAACAACAAATCAAGTTCCTTTCATAGCTCAGGTGTCGGTTATACCATACAGTATGGGCTATAAAAGTGCCAAGCATTTGTTGTACCAAGTGTTATACGAAATATATCAAGATTAGTCATTTAACAAATAAAGTATCAAAAGAGTGAACAAGATAACAAATACAAAACATGTTAGTATCAAACATTAAAGTCCATATTAAGTTTACACTATACTTATTCTTACACCATTAGTGTAACCTTTTCACCTTGACATAATAAACTTAGCTAAACATAATAAAAGAAAGAAAAATAAATAAACAAAACAAGAACATAAACAAGATAAAAGTTAACTAAGTAAAGGAAAGGAAATGAAAAGCATAAACTTGATATTAATGAAAGCAAAGCATAAGCAATACAAAAAAATACAAAGAGAGAAAGCAAAAGCATGATCTTGATCTGGAGACCAAGATGCCAAATGCATGGCAAATGCCTCCTTTTATAGGCCAAAATTGGAAACTATTGATTTGATGACTAATTGATGAGTGGGTGACCAACTTTTGACTTGGTGACAATCCTTATCTTCTCTTGTCTGCCCAAAATGTCATTGATAACGTCAAAATTGGAGCCATTTGAAAACATGAAAGTTGTAGGAAATTGTCTTATCTTTCTTGTGTAAAAACATCAGCTCATTTGGACTTCTAGAACTCTAGATATGGGCCAAATACTGAACAGTGCTCGGGCTAGAAGACACATTCGAACTTCTTTGTTGTTGCTCCAATTTGGACTTGAAAATATCCTTTTCAGATCTTGGGCTCCATATGAAAGTTGTAGGCCTATGTCTTACCTTTCCATCCATATAAAGTAGACCTAAATCTGAGATCTACAGCTCTAGATATAACCTAATTACCAAATAGTGTTTTGGTATGGACACTGCACCAGCATCTCTTTTCTAAGTTTGGCCATCTTTTTGTCCTTTCAATTTCAGTTCTTAAATTCATCAATCAATCCTTTCATTTATGTGATAGGCCTACATTTAAAATAAACATTTACCAAAAATTAAAGGTATCTTATATTATTAGATACGTTATTATAAGACATGCTTTAGTTAAGGAGTTATTGATACTTCAAGTGCAAAATGATGATATAAAACCTTGATAGGTGGAGCATAAGGAGGTGCATATCCATGAGAATTTTGGAAATTATGAAAAATGCACTTTTAAGTACTAATCAACAATAATACAACAATAATAACAATAATAATAATAATAATAATAAAGAAAAAGAAAGAGAAGAAGAAGAAAAAGACAACAACTTATCATAATAACCATTAACATTTAACAAACCTATAGGTTTATGGTGAATGTGAAGTTGGTCCTAAAAGGATATATGAAAGTTCTCTTCCAATGTGCCCAGAGCACCTAGCAAGGCAATGAAAGCATCAGCATGTTTAAACATTGTATTCATTCGATCAGACATTGTGGAGACTTGTAGTTCCTCTGCAATTGTTGTTCTAATAATATCCTCATTTGCTAAAGCTTTGGGGACAACCCCCAAAACTTGACTACCTCCTAAAAATACAGCTATTGATCACCCCCCTATTAACCCAAAGCTACCACCTCTATACACCAAATGAATCTTTCTTGCAGCTAATACCTGACCAAGATGATTTGTTGATTCTAAAAACTCTTTTTCCTTCCTAGGATTACATCCACTAAAAACACAAATATTTCATATTAGGTGACTGGAGGAACTTGCCATTTCTACACACTTTAATATATGTGAAATGTATGGGTTGAGTAGAAATGAAGGGAA
>NW_011505239.1:0-476 GCF_000495115.2 Populus euphratica
GCTTTTTTTTATCCTTCTTTTTTTTGTTTTTTTTTAAATATATATACATGTAACTTAAAACACAATGCATCTTTAACTCATATAACGAGCTTTCAGCTAATGAATCCTAAACCAGTTAGTCTTAGGGCATTAGGTATTGAGATACCCCTACGAGATTAGTATCCCAGGTTGTAGATACGAATATGTAAATAGTGTAGTGTTTGTTTTCCTTAAGCATTTCTCCTCAACCCATGTAACAAGCGTTGGGCCAATAACTCCCAAGTCAGTTGATATTAGGGTAGGTGTTAAAACACCCCTTCGAGCTTAATTGCTTAGGTTAGGGAGGCTATGAAACGAAACTTACCTATATTTTTATTATTATCATTTATTTTTATTTTTATTTTTGCTCATTTTTTTTGTTTTTTCAAATTATATACTATCTCATTCCCTTAGTTGTTACCTTTAACAAAAGAACATAAATAATGTAATAATCCAAT
>NW_011505239.1:617-871 GCF_000495115.2 Populus euphratica
CTTGTTAAAAATGGTTACTAAGATGCGTCTTAAGAGTTATTTTAACAAAAGAGCTTCTTTACTCTGTCATCCTAGTAACAACAATTTTGTATATGCTTTATGAAATAGAAAACACAGTTAGTTTTACAATGTCCTAAAGTAGAAAGATAGAGTATAGAAGACATCACTTAAAATAACAAACACTAATAAACCTAAAACATACTTAAACAAATATAAAAAATAACAAAACACAATAATAAAACCAAAAGACACAA
>NW_011505239.1:999-1454 GCF_000495115.2 Populus euphratica
AGAGATTATGATTTGTCTTGCTGAAGATTTTAGAAATTCATGTTCTACAACATGATCAAGAAATGACAACTTATCATAATAACCATTAACATTTAAGAGACCTATAGGTTTATGGTGAATGTGTAGTTGACCCCAAGAAGAAATATAAAAGATATCCTCTAGTATGTCTAAACCACCTGGTAAGGTAATGAAGGCATCAATATGGTTAAACATTGCATTCATTCGAGCAGACATTATAGAGACATGTAGTTCCTCTCCAATTTTTTTTTCCAATGATGTCCCCTTGTGCTAAAGTAGACCTAAATCTAAGATCTACATCTACAGATATGACCCAATTACCGAGCAGTGTTTTGGTTTGGATTGCACCAGCATCTCTTTTCTAAGATTAGCCGTCTTTTTATCCTTTTAATTTCAGTTCTTAAATTCATTAATTAATCCTTTTATTTATGTGATAG
>NW_011505239.1:3237-3930 GCF_000495115.2 Populus euphratica
TTTAGTTAAGGAGTTATTGATACTTTAAGTGCAAAATGATGATATAAAACCATGATAAAAATGCACTTTTAAGTACTAATCATAATGGCTGATATTTGTCTCGTCTTTCAAGTGATAAGACCATAATTAATGAATCTTCAATAAATAAACTCTTTACTGATGAAAATTTATTTTGTGCAAGTACTATCTCCTATATTGGTTCTTCATGGTATACTAACATAGCAAATTACCTAGCCACAAGTCAGATTCCTTCTCATTGATCTAAACTTGACAAACAAAAATTCTTGCGCAATGTACGTACCTTTTTTGGGATGACCCCTACCTATTTAAATACTGTCTTGACCAAATTGTTAGGCGGAGCATCCTTGATCATGAAATTCCAAATGTCATTAATTTTTGTCATGCACTAACATGTGGTAGACATTTCTCTTCCAAGAAAACCATTGTCAAGATCTTGTAGTATGGTTTTTATTGGCCCACCATGTTTAAAGATGTTCATGCCTTCTGTGTTGCATGTGACCGATGCCAACAACTAGGTAACCTTACTAGGCGTAACATGATCTCCCTTAACCCCATTCTTGTTTTGAAAATATTTGATTGTTGGGGGATTGATTTCATGGGACCTTTTCCAAGTTCATGTGGCTACCAATTCATCCTTGTAGTTGTTGATTATGTGTCTAAATGGGTGGAGGC
>NW_011505240.1:0-3926 GCF_000495115.2 Populus euphratica
TTTATTTATTTATTTATTTACTTTTGAAAAAGCATGTGTATGTACAAATAGTTGTGATTGTGGCTCACATTTTCCCTTGGTTTTACGTCCAAGAACGGCTTAAACGCCCTCTATAGGTCGGGGATAGGCTTCCCATCCAGTTTTCTTAAAAACTGGCAAACAAGGTCTTTTTTAGTCAGATTCCCAAGACTAAGTCAATCATGTTCTTTATGAAATAGTGGCTATAAATCATGAATTACATTATGCACATCTCCACTAGGATGCATCTCAAGAGTCAATAGAAGATTATCTAAAGACTCCTTACTCAGGCCATCCTTAATGAATTGTATTTTATCTTCATGGTTTATAGATACCATTCCTAAAGAACGACATTATGTATTACAAGTCCATCTAGCACATTGATGACAGACTTTCAGTTGTTTTGCACAACGTTTCTTTGCAAAAGTGTTTTTACCTGTTCCAAGCATATGTGAAATGAAAGAGTTAGTGGACTCACCTGATAATCAGACCTTTGCTTCAATCAACTAGTGAATATCTTCAGGAATTCCATGATTCATTGACAATCTCAATCTTGCACATCTAGCACGGTAAATTTTTTTAATCGCATTCTGAGGCAGAGCGGGAAAATACTTTTTTAATTTTTCAAGATTAGTGTCCATTTTCAAATGAGAATTGGAAGAGAGATTCAAAGAATTGCACAAATATATACACAAATATCAGTTATTATGGGAAATTAAAAGAACCGACTTAAGTCACGGAGTACCGTTATCTGCCATTTGACCAGGGTGAGAGAAACTAGCAAAAATCACTAAAACAGAAACATAAAAACAATATGAGAAAAACAAAATAATCAACCTTTATCTATAAGATCATTCCAACTAGTTGATTCATTTTCACTAGGAAAATTATCAAAGTAAGCTTTTAAACGATGTCCATTTTCCTTAAAAACATTGTCATTCATTGAATTCTCAATATCACAGGCCCCATAAGGATTGCTCCATCTTGATCTTAGCTCTCTAGGGAATGCATAGAGTTGAGAATTATAAAAGAAAATTTTTTGACCAGTATCAACTTTTTGACAATTTTCACAAGTTTTGTAGAATGCATGCGTGTCTTTGAACATGGTGGGCCAATAAAATACATTTTGAAAGATTTTTGCAGCTATCTTTTTTGACGAGAAATAACTTTCACATGCTTCAGAATGACAAAGTTTAATGACACTACTTACCTCATTGTCGGGAATGAATCTTTGAAATATTTGATCAGGACAATATTTGAATAAGTTAGGGTCATCACAATAAAAGTTCTTCACTTCGTTCAAAAACTTTTCTTTATCTTCGGTACTCCAATCAGCTGGCAAATCTCCTAAAGCAAGAAAATTGATATTTTTATCATACCAAGGCATTGGACTAAGAGAAAGTAAGGATTCATTAGGAAAGTAATCATCGATTAGTGTGATGTCAGATGTCGAATTTGTTGTAACTTTTGACAAAAAGCCGCATCAACATTTTCGGTGCGTTTTTCATCCGTGATTTCTTCCTTAGAAAAAATCATTTGCAAATCTTCATATTCATCCAACTCATTTTTACTTAAAGTAGATTCAAGTTGATCATAAACTAATTCATCAATATGATCTACTTCTTGTAAATCATTATCATCTCCAGGTTGCTTGCAAATGTTGAAAATATTCATCTCCAATGTCATGTTTCCAAATGATAGCTTCATCAGTCCATTCCTACAATTAATCAATGCGTTAGAAGTTGCAAGAAACGGACGTCCTAAAATAACAGGAAATGAATTACATGCTTCAACAGGTTGTGTGTCCAAGACAACAAAATCCACACGATAAATGAATTTATCGACTTGTACTAACACATCTTCAATTATTCCTCTAGGCACTTTTATAGATCTATCGACAAGTAAAAGAGATATAGAAGTTAGTTTTAACTCACCTAGATTGAGACTCTGAAAAACTGAATATGGAAGTAAATTCACACTAGCTCCAAGATCAAGTAAGGCTCTTTTAATTTTATGCTCTCCAATAAAGCAAGTAATAGTAGGACAACCAGGGTCTTTATATTTCAAAGCATTATTGTTCTGAAGAATGGCACTTACTTGTTCAGCTAAAAAGGTTTTCTTTTTCACATTGAGTTTTCTCTTCACAATGCATAGATCTTTTAAAAATTTAGCATAGAAAGGAACCTGTTTAATAGCATCCAACAAAGATATATTGATTCTTACTTGTTTGAAAATTTCAAAAATTTCAGAGTTGTGATTGACTTTCCTTTGTTTGGTGACACGACTAAAAGATTGATGTCTTCTCCCAAATGCAGAAGTGTCGAAGTAATAAATAACCCAGCAAGACCGGGGTCTGACACGACTGAAAGATTGATGTCTTCTCCCAAGTGCAGGAGTGTTGAAGTAATAAATAACCCGGCAAGACCGGGGTCGAACCACAGAGAGGTTAATTGTACAAATTATAAACGACAATAGTAACAACAACAACAACAATAACAACAACAACAATAATAATAGTAATAACAGCAATAATAACAACTAACAATAACAATAACAACAATAACAATAACAATAACAACAATAACAATAACAATAATAATAATAATAACAGTAGTAGTAGTAGTAGTAGTAGTAGTAGTAGTAGTAGTAGTAATAGTAGTAGTAATACTACTACTACTAATAATAATAATAAAGAAGAAGAAGAAGAAGAAGAAGAAGATGAGAACTTTGAGATGGAATATTAACGTAACAATTAAACAATGATAATAACAAATGTCAAGGTTATAGGGTCCACTAATGGTATGTCAAACAAGTATAGTATAAACTCTTATTATTCAATTGAAAACCACACACAAAGGAGGTTCCAATAAAATTATATATTGTTAACATGATTACATTAGTTATCTTATTCGATTAGTGCTAATACTTGTAAATCTCGTCAAGCATTCATGATTATAACTTATGTTAACAACAAATCAAGTTCCTTTCATAGCTCAGGTGTCGGTTATACCATACCGTATGGGCTATGAAAGTGCCAAGCATTTGTTGTACCAAGTGTTATACAACATAAATCATGATTAGTCATTTAACAAGCAAAGTATTAACGAGTGAACAAGATAACAAATATAAAACATGTTAGTATTAAACATTAAAGTCCATATTAAGTTTACACTATACTTATTCTTACACCATTAGTGTACCCTTTTCACCTTGACATAATAAACCTAGCTAGACATAATGAAAGATGTTTTATAATAATATATATAATAATATAAGATACCTTTAATTTGTGGTAAATGTTGATTTTAAATACAGGCCTATCACATAAATGAAAGGATTGATTGATAACTTCAAGAACTGAAATTGAACGGACAAAGAGATGGCCAAACTTAGAAAAGAGATGCTGGTCCCATCCAAACCGGAACACTATTCGGTAATTGGGTCATATCTGGAGTTGTAGATCTCATATTTAGGTCCACTTTATATGAATAGAAAGTTAAGACATAGGCCTACAACTTTCATATGGAACCTAAGATCTAAAAAGGTCATTTTCAAGTCCAAATTGGAGCAACAACAAAGAAGTCTGAATATGTCTTACAGCCCGAGCACTGTTCAGTGTTTGGCCCATATCTTGAGTTATAGAAGTCCAAATGAGTTGAATGTTTTACACAAGAAAGCTGAGACAATTTCCTACACCTTTTATGTTTTCAACTGGCTCTAATTTTGACGTTATCAATGATGTTTTGGGTAGACAAGAGAAGATAAGGATTGTCACCAAGTCAAGAGTTGGTCACCCACTCATCAATTAGTCATCAAATCAATAGTTTCCAATTTTGACCTATAAAAGGAGGCATTTTCCATGCATTTAGGCATCTTGGTCTCTAGATCAAGATCATGCTCTTGCTTTC
>NW_011505298.1:0-3805 GCF_000495115.2 Populus euphratica
GTCAAGATGATTTGTTGATTCTAAAAATTCATTTTCTTTCCTAAGATTGGATCTATAAAAAACATAAATATTTCTTATTTGATTACTTGAGGAACCCACTATTTCTACAAACTTCTATATCTGTTGAATGTATGGGTTGAGTAGAAATGAAAGGAAGGAAGAGAAGATTTTATAGATGAAAAATTGAAAATGCCCTCTATGGATCATACCACCTAATGTAGATCACCTAGACTCTCTCTATTTTTTCATTTTAGAAAAGCATGTGTATATATAGGTAGTTGTGATTGTGGCTCACATCTTCCTTTGGGTTTTATGTCTAAAAACGAATTAAACGCCCTCTATGGATCGAGAATAAGCTTCCCATCCAGTTTTCTTAAAAACTAGCAAACATGGTTTTTTTTAGTTAAATTCCTAAGACTATGATGAGGATGTTATTTATAAAAATTAGGTTATAAATTATGAATTGCATAATGCACATCTCCACCAAGATACTTCTCAAAAGTCAATAGAAGATGATCTAAATATTACTTATGTTTTGAAATAAATCCTAATTTTTAACAATTTTCACAAGCTTTGCAGAACACATGTGTGTCTTTGAACATAGTGGGCCAATAGAATCCATGTTATAAGATTTTTGCAGTCTTTTTTGACAAGAAATAACACCCACATATCTTATAATGAAAAAGTTTAATGACACTACTTACCTCATTATTTGAAATGCATCTTTGAAATATTTGATCAGGACAATATTTAAATTAGTAAGGGTCATTCCAACAAAAGTTTTTCACTTCATTCAAAAAATTTCTTTTTCTTCAAAACTATAGTGAGTTGGCAAAAATTCTGAAGCAAGAAAATTGATAATTTTAGTAAACCAAGGCATTGAACTAAGAGAAAGTAAACATTTACCAAGAAAGTAATCATCGATTGATGTGATTCCAGATGTTAAATCTATTATCAATCTTGACAAAAGATATGCATCAATATTTTTGGTGTCTTTTTTGTCCTCGATTTCTTCTTGTTTGAAAGTTTTAAAGATTTTTAGTATCGTGATTGACTTTCTTTTGTTTGGTCATGACATGAGAAAATAAAAGTACTGGTGGAGAATCAATCTTTTCTTTGCAATGTTCAGTTTTAACTCTTTCTTTACTCTTAGAAATTTACTCATCATCTTTCTCACAAGGTTCAAAAATTGGTCTTTCAATAACCTTACCACTATAGAGAGTAATCACTTATTGAATTTGATCCATATATTGGCTTTCAAAGTTGCTTACACTTGAATTATATTATCCTTTAGGATTTTGCTGTGGTTGAGATGAAAACTTACTTTTCTCTTAAAAACTGAAAGTAGATGTGAATTTTGCAAGAGTATCTTTAAAATCTGTTATGCTTTGAGCAGGTTGAGTGCTGATTGTCTCCTACTTTTCAATGAATGCATCCAAAGTTTCCTCATGATTTCTTCTAGGAGGGGGAACATAAGGAGATTCATATCCTTGAGAATTTTAAAAATTAGGGTATGCTTGAAATGGTGGTTGTGAAGTTTGTGTATTATTATTACCATTTTTTCAATTGAAATTTGATTAATTTCTCCAACCATGGTTATATGTTTGTGAGTATAGATTCTGATTTAGTCTTTGAAAACCATATAAAACATTGGCTTATTCATGGAGACATTCCTTGAAAGAAAGAAAAGTTGGACAATCATTGTGATTAGTACTTAAAAGTGTATTTTTATCAATGTTTTATATAATTATTTTGCACTTAAATTATCATTAAATTTTCTAACTTAAGCAAGTTTCGCTATAAGATTGCACAGTTTTACCGATGGAAATATTTTGTTGGTTTGTGATTCAGCATTCGTAAGTAATTTTTTTACCGACGAAATCCCTAACAGAAAATGTCCATTAGCTTTTCTTTTGTCATTAATACCTTATTTGGTCGCCAAATCAGTCAATAAAAAAAAAAGCTTTTGCTGATGGTTTTATAGATGGAAATTACACAGCAAAAAAAAGTTTCACGCTTGAAATATACCGATAGATGTATTTCATCGGTGATTGTGTGAAACATCGATGGAATAGGTTATCGGTAACATTATTGGTGAATGTGTGAAATATCGACCGAATATATCCATTTGTATATTTATCGGTGATTGTGGTAGCTACTGTGAAATACCAACGGGCTAAATTCCATATGTAAATTCATTGGTATGATTGACAAATGTCGACGGATACAGTTTGTCGATAAAACCCTCTGGATTATTTTTTAAATATGTTTAAAAAAAATTATTTAGAATATATAATATTATATAAATTAATAGTAAAAAAAACCAATTATGCAAATAAATGTTTTATTAAACATGAAAAAAAATAAAGTTAAATGATATTCATTACAAACTGAATGTGTTTCAAAAAAGATATTAAATTAACTTTTAAAGTTAAATAATATTCATTACAAATTAACATAATGGTAGAGCTAGAGAAGGAGGACGCTGGTTGTTATATGGCCAAAAAGGAGGAGGCACACATGTATCACCACTATGTAATGTCATATTCATGACCATTTGGTGAAGCTATTCATGATCCTCTTTGAGTTGTATATACTCCGCCGATAGGGAGGCGTATTTTTTGGTGAGGTAAGCCATATGTTATTGTAAGGCCACGAACTCTTTAGATTAGAGGCTCGATACTGATTGGGAGCTCCCAACGGTTAAGATACTATGGGTTGCCCACAAGTTCTCCACCTAGTATTGAAGAGCTTGTACACCTTATTTTTATTGAATCCACCGGACAATCCAACCTCCATCCATAAATCTGGATGGGTCAAAGGATCGTCCCCATATCTCTCCCTCAATCGGCTATTGTAGGTCTTCTAAAAATAATAAAAAAATAATCATCATATTCAATTCAATAAAAATAATAACTTACAAAATAAAATGGTTGAATAAACATACCACAAAGTGTTGAGTACGGTTGTCAATGAACTATTGCTTCTCCTTTTGACAGTCTTGACTCTACACGAGTGTCTCAATAAATAGCTCTATTGGGCTCGGCTGACGTCCAAGAGATGTATACTATAATGAAAAAAATTAATTAACAACAAATTAATTTAATGTTATATTTTATTTAAATTAATTTTACTATTTGTTTCGCATGTGCAATAAATGGAACGAAGCCGTCGGTGTGTGTTTTCACCGAGCCATGAATTGACTGATTCTGGTTGCCAGCACCAGACTGTGAGCGTCATGTGAACCACTCAAATGTCATGTGCTTAAGATAGTGTAGCCATATATCTGCTGGGATGTATATCGGTTTGAAATCCCTCCAAACCACCATGTCGTCCCAGCATTGGAGACCCTTATCTCTTGCAGTTTGTTTTGCTTTTTTTTTGCTTTATACCAAAAATCATGTAATCTACTTCCATAATGAAAAATTAGATTTTGAAACATAAATTTTTTTTTTTTTGAAAAGTATTGTTTTCGATGTTACCTAGTTGCCGCGTGAGTTTCCTACACCCTCCTCACAACAGTGTCTTGCGTACTGTCCCAGTTGAATTTGTCTTGTGTATAAATAATTATTTTTAAATAAAAATAATAATTTATTTATAATTATATCAATAATTTATAAGAAATAAACTAGAAATTAGAAATTAACACGAACCTCAAATCTGTCAAACCATACATTGATTTAAGGTATCTATTTAGGATGTCTAGATACTTTAGTCCATTGAAATAATGGAATCTCCATTGACGATTTAAATGCCGATGATATTACTTGAGCGACCTTAATGTTTGTGAACCTGAAAATAAATT
>NW_011505242.1:0-3923 GCF_000495115.2 Populus euphratica
TGTGTGCTTTAGATTTGTGTTTCATCAAATATACTCATGTGCTTCATGAATGGTCATCAACAATGGTTAAAAAATATTGTGCACTAGAAAAAGATAGAACATGATAATCACCCTAAATGTCAATGTGAATTAAATCAAAATAAGATGCACTACGTGTAGTGTTTAATAGAAAATGTTGTCTAGTAAGTTTGGCTAAAGGATAGATAGAGCAAATGCTTAAAATACAAATTTTATTTACAAGGAATGAAAATAATAAAGATGTTTTATTTGAAAGGTGACCAAGTTGTTGATGCCACAAGTTATCTATGTTGGTGTGTACTGCATTGCATGTTCCTTTCTTTGATTGCTTAAGGCAATAAAGTCCCTCCTTCTCAATTCCTGTCCTAATCATCTTCCCTAATCATAAGTCCTATATGATACAAATTTGTCTGAGAAAGATAGTCATATAAAATGAATCAAATGCTAGTTTGCTGATAGGAATCAAGTTGAGATAGAAGAATGGGACATGAAGAACATTATGAAGAATAAATTGGGGAGAGAAAGCTACTGTGCCAAAATGAGTAATATGTGTTGAGGTTCCATTATGAAGTTTAACCTAACAGTTATGGACTGATTTTAGTGAGGTAAGTAAAATCAGGTTACAAATAATATGATCATTTGTGCTACTATCCATTATCCATGTTGTCTCTTTACTACTTTATGCAAGCTAAAATGCTTTACCTGAGAGTTTCTCATGATTTAGAACATTATCGACTAGGTTGTCTGAGGTAGACTTCATTGTTGTTAAAAGCTAATTGAGAAGTTAATGACATTCTTCTTGTGAAAAAGAAGAATCAGTCAAAGCTTCCTTACTGTTATTTTGAGGGGCTATTTGATTTGCTTTTGATCTTATTTGTCCACTTTCAATAACGTTCTTCCTCATTCGACAATAATCATAGGTATGTCCTTTCCTATTGCAATATATGCATTTAAGATGAGCTCTACAATTTTTTGTGTTGTGATTATTCATATTGCATTTTTCACAAAATTTGGCTTCTCCTTAGTAAGGTTAAAATCATTGGTCACCTTCTTTACTATAAAAGCAAATGCTTTTAGTGGTGTTATTGACTTTCTAGCAAAGAATCCTACCTATTTCTCATGATGTAACACCATTGTATAGGCTTTGTTCAGGTTCGGAAGAGGATCCATGCCTATTATGTTGCTTCGGGTTTGTGCATAGCTTTCATTAAACCCCATCAGGAACTTCATAGTCTTTATTGTTTCCATAAAAGTTTTAACCTTGGTAATTGCCTCATAATTGCAAAGAAGAAACACAAATAGGGCATCCTTTTCATCCTACAAGCTTTTGAGCTTCATGAAAAAGGACATGATTGAGTTTGCACTTTGTTCATAGTCATAAATATGATTTTCTATATAGAACAATGAAACTATATTAGTTTGAGAAAATCTCTCTTTTAGCTTTAGCTATATGCCTTGCATCCTTGCAATGGATGACACTCCCTAAGATGTCCTTCGGCATGGCTCCCAGTAACCAGATTTTGATAAGAATGTCACAATGGTCCTATTATTGTTACTCATTAGAATTGTAAGTTAGTCTTTTAAGGGTTCCATTTAGGGGTGTTCAAAAAAACCGAAAAACCAATTAAACCGAGAAAACTAGAAAAAAAACCGAAAAAACCGAACCGAAAAAAAAACTGATTAAATTGAGTAAAATTTTGAAAAAATCAGCCGGTTCGGTTTGGTTTCGGTTTTATAACCAAAAAACCGAACCGAATTGAACCGAACCAAAACCGGAAAAAAAACCGAGCCAAACCGAGAAAACCGAGCCAAAATCGAGCCAAACCGATTTGAACTGGTTTTTCCCTTAAAAAACCGAACCGAACCGAAACCAGTCGATTTGACCCGGTTTTGGTTCGGTTTCGGTTTTTTTTTTCAATTTTTTTTTTTTCCGGTTTGGTTATTTTTTTTTAATAAAAACCGAACCGAACCGAAAATGAACACTCGTAGTTCCATTTATAAAGCCCTTACTGTTTTTTATAGTAAGTGTCATGCTCATTGACTATACCTATGTTGTGTAATTTTCTTCCATCAGCAATTGTGAAATGAGGATAACGCTTAATTGATCAGAGTGGTGGATAAAAAGTGGATAATTGGAGTTTTCCTATGGTTTTGAGGTCTTCAAAGAGTTCGAGGTTTTGATCAAGAAGCTTTTGATCTTCATCACCAGGTATAAAGTATTTGGCTGTATGGATTCCTAAGTTCTCAAAACCAGAGCTCTGGTATTATAAACAGAATGAGAGCTCTGGTATCATAAACAGAATGATGATGTGAATGTTTTTTGTATATTTTGTATATTGCAAAGATACACAACATATATATGTAGTTTACATATAATCCGATCCACCATTTCAGGAGTTATTATAGGATTAACTTTGGTAAATTGTTTAATTCCATTAATTACAATATATTACCTAATTACTTGGGATTCTTTTCTTTAATAGTTATTATGTTAGAAGGAGATGATGAACCATGGTTGGTTGTTTGTTGGGGTTATTGTGGGATGTATCACGATGGAGCTTGGGTTATTGTGATGGTAGCATGATGGTTAGGTCAAGTATGCTAGTGTGATTGTTTTGCTGGCATGGTGATTATGATTAGTGCAGATGAGGTTGTGTAATGTTAGTATATTGGTCTTATTTTTTTTATTTATTTGATTAAATATTTGTAATTTTTTTAAAAATAATATTATTATTGATTTAATAAGAAAAATTAATAATTTTAAAAATAATATGTTAAAAACCAAAGGTATTAAAAAAATATTTAAAATTAAATGTTTTTTGAGACAGGCTGAAAATACTAGAAGCAACACAAATACATCAATAACATAATTTTTTTGGGTTTTTTTTTTTTATTTTTTCCCTTAAAAATAACGTGGAAATGAGGTAACAGGACCAAATGATTAGAGAAAAGAACCTTGGGGCTAGCAAATTAAACAATATCTGTGACATGCCGATCCAATAGAGAATTGAATTATACAGTAGAGAAGAAGCAAATGGACTATACTCTACGAGGAATAGAGATGTGGAACAACACTGCAGCATTTAAAGCAGGCCGAGGTCGATCGGTGGCGAAGGTTACAGGTGGAATATTGCATGGTGGTGTGACAGCAGTATGGCGCATGTAGTATAAATGTACACTTGCCAGGTATTTGGTGGGCAGGGCATCGTGGAGAAATACAGAGAAGGGGATATTGTAAACAGAGTAGCTGCAATCTTACTGGATACTGCTATTATAACAATAACAGGGGGAGGAAAATGAAAAATTTTGAATGTTTTTTTTGTACTCATCTTTTTTGTTTTTTGAAACTATTGATGGGATTGGGAACTAACATCGGCGACCCCTGCGGCAGACTAGGGCTCCAGCAGTTGAAGTGATGTCCCCGACCATCGATGAGGACTTGGCCCCTAAGCTTGAGGCCCTGGCATAGCTGGCTGCAGCTCCAGCTCCTGATGGAATGAAGTAGGCTCCGTTTAGCAGGAGGTCGCCTTCTGATCTCCAATTCCAATGCCTCCATACTCCAGTTTCCGTGTCTACCCTTTTTGTCACCTGCCAGTATAAATTTTGTTCTCATGACTGCAATCATCACATGATCATCGCTATCACAAGAAATTGCATGTTCATTTAGTATACCTCTTTGGCAAAAGCGTTGGCAGGGGCAAGATATCTGTTGCCCTGGCTATTAATCGTGGGATTAGCACTTCCTCCAATGGCATACATTTCCCAGTGCGTGTAGTCATTGTTCACTACGTGGAAATACCCATGCCTGCATCTGTAAGGTTTATGAATTGAACTCGTTAAGATCATTCTATAAATCATACGAGGAAACCGCACAAGGGATATATATTGATGGTCAGTTACCTGGG
>NW_011505245.1:0-907 GCF_000495115.2 Populus euphratica
TACCTATTTTGGATCTCAGGAAAAAAAAAATTTTAAAAATAAAATATATAAGAGAATATATATAAAAAAAAGCCTAAAAAATTATCCAAGTTAGTGGGAAAGAAGCAAAATGACAAGTGGAAAAGTTAATAACTCCTCGATCTCGGCATCCCTCTATGTCATGCACCCACGTGCGATAGAATGGAAACTTTACAGGGGGCATTTTTTTTTTTACAGTTTTGGACTTGGCTTTATGTGTTTTTTGTGGTTTATTTGATTTGATGTATTTAAATTCTCTCATTTGGCTTATTTGTTTAGCATGTTTTATCTTGCTGATCCATATATGTTGGATATGAATGAATGT
The DNA here is from genome assembly GCF_000495115.2 of Populus euphratica. Taxonomy (NCBI): domain Eukaryota; kingdom Viridiplantae; phylum Streptophyta; class Magnoliopsida; order Malpighiales; family Salicaceae; genus Populus; species Populus euphratica. Next base: position 344 of record NW_011505245.1, read on the forward strand.
CTTCATCCATCACTAGTTTATTTGTGATATATTGCTTTATAATGCACACACATGGAAATGCTAGGTTAGGCACGGAAGAAACAACTTACCCTATGACTTTCAGTTAGGGTTAAAGTTCATGAAACCATCTAACTCTTTACTAAGTGCTTGGACTGATAGTAATTGATATACGCATCATCCCACTACTTACTGAGACCCTATATTACCTTTACGAGGGTAACCATTAGGACAACAAGAGATCCTTTTGAGATTAGATAATACCTATCTCAATAATATCTCATGTAAAAAAACATTTTATAAGAAGTATGTTCCACAAATAAATATTGTTGCATTAAGACATGTTTCACTCTAAAAAGCATATTACTAGGGACTAGTAATAAGCTGGTTGGGGGGTGTGATTAGTACTTAAAAGTGCATTTTTATCATGGTTTTATATCATCATTTTGCACTTGAAGTATCAATAACTCTTTAACTAAAGCATGTTTTATAATAGTATATCTAATAATATAAGATACCTTTAATTTGTGGTAAATGCTTCATTTTAATGCAGGCCTATCACATAAA
>NW_011505245.1:1027-3920 GCF_000495115.2 Populus euphratica
GGAGTTGTAGATCTTAGATTTAGGTTTACTTTATATGGATGGAAAAGTAAGACATAGATTACAATTTTCATATGAAGCCAAAGATTTAAAAAGGTCATTTTCAAGTTCAAATTGGAGCAACAACAAAGAAGTCTGAAGTTTATCTATTTTGCTTTCTTTCATTATGTCTAGCTAAGTTAGTTATGTCAAGGTGAAAAGGTTACACTAATGGTGTAAGAATAAGTATAATGTAAACTTAATATGGACTTTAATGTTTGATACTAACATGTTTTATATTTGTTATCTTGTTTACTCTTTAATACTTTGCTTGTTAAATGATTAATCTTGATTTATGTTGTATAACACTTGGTACAACAAATGCTTGGCACTTTCATAGCCCATACTGTATGGTATAACCGACACTTGAGCTATGAAAGGAACTTGATTTGTTGTTAACATAAGTTATAATCATGAATGCTTGACGAGATTTACGAGTATTAGCATTAATTGAATAAGATGGCTAATGTAATCATGTTAACAATCTATAATCTGATTGGAACCTCCTTTGTGTGTGGTTTCCAATTGAATAATAAGAGTTTATACTATACTTGTTTGACATACCATTAGTAAAATGTCTAACCTTGACATTTGTTATTATCATTGTTTAATCCTTACATTAATATTCCATCTTAAAGTTCTCATCTTCATCTTCATCTTCTTCTTCTTCTTTTTCATTATTATTATTATTATTGTTGTTGTTGTTGTTGTTATTTATAATTTGTACAATTAACCTCCCTGTGGTTCGACCTCGGTCTTGCTGGGTTATTTATTACTTCGAAACTCCTGCATTTGGGAGAAGATATCAATCTTTTCATTGTGTCACTACCATTAAATAAATGACCTCTATTAAATATAGGTTGAATTTTGAATCCCTACAACTACTAGAAGGGGATTTGCCTAAGACTAGATATTAGTAAATTGTCATCTATAAAAAAATATGAGTTGCTCTGAAAATAACTTAAAGAAACTCATTTCACATATGAAAAGCATCCATGAGGATGATATTTTTTTTAATATGGTAGGATGGTGGAAATTACAAAGGCGTTCGTGTAGAATTTAGTAATTAAAGCCTTGATGTATTTTTTGGAGCACCGGTGCTTCACTTTTAAGAATATTCATATGCGCCTTACTTTATAAGAATATAGTTTACTAACTGAATACTCTCGAAATCTATACAAAGTCTTCTTCCACCAAAGATGCAATAAAGTTCTAACTGAATTAGCTGAATTAATCAAAGTTTCAGATCTCTATAAGATATTAGAGAAAAGTGTTATAGGCCTACAATGGAAAATGATTAAAAATGTATTTGAAAAGAGAAAGAATGACTTCATATTTGTTGAAGAAAAGGGCATAATACTTGATTTAGGAATCTTCATGTTGGTGTTATTTCCAAACCTCATTAGAATAATCAATTTAAAGGGAGCTACATCTTTTATTACATATGAAAACACTTAAATAAATGCCATTGCGATAATACTTGTAAAAAAAAATCTTAACACTTAACCATTGCAGTAGGGTTGTTTTACACGTGGCGATTAGTCATATAAAAACTAAAAGACCGATATTTAAAGTTAAAAACCATTAGAGATAGTTAAAGAAGAAGAAAAGTGAGAAAAATTAGAAAGTAAAACTATAAGGAATCCTACAATGAGAAGTGAAGTGGAAAGCCTCATGAATGAGAGCAATAAACTTCTTGATAAGTGATGAGAGCAACAAACTGCTTGATGAGTTATGGGCAAAGACTATGGGTTCCTTTAATAGGAGTAATTGGATATATTAATTATACATATGCTTTGGTTGTGAGGCAACTTAAAGGCCTATAAAATATACCAAAGATAGTCAGGTTATTCTGAAAAACATTAAGCATAACTAGTGACCATCCCCGCGAATAGTTATTCAAGGATCAATCTATTTTAGAAATTGTGAAAAAATCAAGCATGACTGAAAGCTTCTAGAATTGGTCAAGAAGGAATCAAATGGCTAAGAGATCTAGCTAATACTAAAAAGTATTAAAGGTGGAGAAATTTATCACTAGTCATCATACCCGTGACTCTTGGATTTGAACTTGAGAATTTACAGGCTATTAAATCATCTAAAAAACAAAGGACTAACAACGAGGAAGAGTTGAAAAAACAACTAAAAAAACCCCAAATGGAGGTGGGTATCTGTAAAACCTTTGAGATATCCCTCGAGGATCAAATCCTCAGTAGAGAGAAATTGAGAAAGTTTGCAAAGTAACAGCTAGAGGAAAAGGATAAGAAAATCATGCTCTTCAAGAAGTAATTAGAAGGAGAAAATACAACTAGAAACTAAGATAAAAAAGAGCATGAAAAAATGGGAACACAATAGATGCAAACTAGTATTGAATTAGAGGCTTTAGAGACCAATTTCAATTATTTTTAATAAAGGGTTAATATGTTTTTAAAAACTTAAGTTGAATTAAAAAGCCATATTGAGTAGTATGAAAGGTTATACAAGAAGTATATGATACTAGAGTGAGTTGGCTGAAGAAAAAGCAAAAAAAAAAGGTTGTTGGGGTCTTCAAAATTGATTTGGATAAAATGAGAAATAAGATTAACCTATCAGAGAAGAAGATAGACAAAAAAAAAAGAAAATATAAAGCATGTAAAAGAAGAATGAATTACTCAAGCATCATAACTAGATAATTGACACCAACAATAATAAGTTGAATAAGAACAATATGTTCCTCTTAGAGAAGATAAGAAACATGGATGAGAAAATTGATCAAGCCTTTGTTTATGCCTGAAGAATCTGCCACAATGCCTAACAAGTTATAAGGGATGTCCATCAATATCAACAAAGCATGGCTGAGATTGATGCCTTTTTTAGGGAT
>NW_011505244.1:0-3920 GCF_000495115.2 Populus euphratica
TTCTTTCTCTATTTGTATTGCTTAAGTTTTGCTTTCATTAATATCAAGTTTATGCCTTTCATTTTCTTTCCTTTACTTAGTTAACTTTTATCTTATTTATGTTTTTATTTTGTTTATTTATGTTTCTTTCTTTCATTATGTTCAGCTAAGTTTATTATGTCAAGGTGAAAAGGTTACACTAATGGTGTAAGAATAAGCATACTATAAACTCAACATGGATCTGAAAGTTTGATACTAACATGTTTTGTATTTGTTATCTTGTTCACTCTTTAATACTTTGCTTGGTAAATGACTAATCTAGATTTATGTTGTATAACACTTGGTACAACAAATACTTGGCACTTTCATAGCTTAACCGTATGGTATAATCTACACCTGTGCTATAAAAGAAACTTAATTTATTGTTAACATAAGTTATAATCATGAATGCTTGACCACATTTACAGGTATTAGCATTAATCGAATAAGATAACTAATATAATCATATTAACAATTTATAATCTGATTGGAACCTCCTTTATGTGTGGTTTCCAATTAAATATCAAGAGTTTATACTACACTTGTTTGACACACCATTAGTAGATCCTCTAACCTTGATATTTGTTGTTCTTATTATTTAATCCTTACATTGCTCTTTCATCTCAAAGTTCTCATCAACTTGTTTTTCTTTTTTTTTGCTTCTTTTTTATTATTATTACTACTACAACTACTACTGCTATTACTACTGTTATTATTATTTTTGTTGTTTATAATTTATACAATTAGTCTTCCCATGGTTTGACTCTGGTCTTACCGGGTTATTTATTACTTCGACACTCCTGCACTTGGGAGAAGACATCAATTTTTTAGTCATATCAGGTATAAAATTACACTATAAAGTATATCCATGAGTATTAAAGATATAAAATAGAAATAAAAACACTATTAAAATTTATACTTTAGAATGGTTATGTTTTAGCTTGATAAGATAGGGACCCTTTTTACTAAAAGAGAGGTTTTTTGAACTTTAGATGGGCCAATAAAAGATAAAATAACTTAGAAAAATAATCAATCAATAATACTACTTACCATAGGTAGAGTGCATTGGGGTTTTTGTGTGTTTTCCATACACAAATTGTTCCTTTACCCAAACTCTTGCAAGTTAGTAGGTTTCATAATGACCATAATATTAGATGAAAACTTCTAAACATTTCCAGTTAGTAGGTTTTGTAATGCAACTTAGTAGGTTAGAGCAAGCTTTGTTGATTGTTTTCTTGTTTTGTCCTATTTATTTATTGGTCTAGTTATTTAATCTAACATGCATTTCTTTACAAGTTATTCATACATAAGTAAATTGAACATGCATTTTAATTATAAGAGTATAAAACTAAATTCTAGGTTAGGTGGGGGATTATCGGTTTACCTTATGACTTTCAGTTGGAATCCAAATTCATGAAATATCCAACTATGATTTAAGTTATCACTTGGTAATGACGATAATACTATGTCTCAACCATCACTTGTAAACCTCTTTATTGCCTTCATAAAAGGTTGTCACTAGGCAGATCATAGATCCTTTTTAGATCAGATGGTAAGCTTACTCCTTATATAATGACTAGAACCTACCCTTAAGATGATTAACTCCTTAATAATTCATTTTTGCATTAAGACAAACCTAAGCAAAATCCTAAAATCTACAAGATTATTTTGAGCTAAGACCATGACTTCCATAACATTTTTTGAATATGTGCAAAAATTTGAGATGATACAACTATCTGAGGGGAATTACCCAAAAACCAAGGCAGGTGAATTACTGCACCTAACTAAAGTACATCGTTCTACAAATAATATGGAGAAACTAGTGTCAATTTTAGGTTATATAGATGAGATGTTTTTTTTTAAGAAGTATGAAATGATCACTCATTTAATAAAGACTATAGTATAAGCTTCAGTAGTTAAAGCCCTATTGCATTTTTAGGACCTAAATTACAGATGTTTTAACTTCGAAGAGATTGACAAGCCCCCTACTATTGAGGAATATGTTTAGATTTTGAATTTCTTAAACAACCTTGGCAAAGTTTATTTCAGAAAAAAAAAATTGGAGACAGCTATTGAAGTCACTAAATTGCTGCACATTGGAGACACAGCTATTGAAGTCACTAAATTGCTGCACTTAGATAAAATTAGCCAATATAGAAGAACTAATGGAAGTTTTAAGTGGAAGCTTATTGAAGCTAAGCTAAAGATAAAAAAAAAAAGGTAGGAGGAAGTTAGGAGATGAAAGATACCAAGCAGTTGCCTTTTTCATATTTGGGTTAGTGTTGTTTTCATCAGAAATTGTCAAGATTATCAATGCTAAAGCTGTTAATACTTTTTTTAAATATGAGCAAACAAGGAGCAACCCTACTACAACTATCTTGGCTTAGACTTTCCTGTCATTAAACCATTGTAGGCTACATAGAAGGGGTGTAATGCGATGTTGTATTTCTACGTTATTCATATGGGTGGTAAGCCATTTGAAAACTCCAAAAGAGGTTTTCAATAATAAGAGGTTTTCAATAATTCTAATAGTTTAACATAAAGCCTTTAACTTGCCATGAATAAAGATTGGAGTAGTTTGGATGAAAGAACATGGGTTGAGAAATATTAGACTATTCCTCATAGTAATTTCGGATGGAAAGCTTATTGGGTTGGAAACTCTTTTTATATCATACATTGTGGAGATAAAGCATGAGTCTCACTGATTGGATTATTTGGTTATATTAGTTATTCACATTTATTAATTGCTAAATAGTTTGGGGGAATTCATCATGTATCAAGAACTTGTGATTTAGTTGAATACATTAGGTTAGTTAAGGATCTTGATTCTCTAGCCAAATTAGAAGTTATTAAACAAGACTGGAGACAACTTGCACTGGTTCAAATAAGTGGAAAAAAGGTCAAATTCTCAGTTAGTCTAATTGTTCAGTTTGGATAAACAATGGATTATCTAGGGTATTTGATAGCTTTGAAGCACAAGACCTAAAAATAGTTAATGAAGTTCAACCATTTGTCACCGGAGAACCAAAAAGTAAGAGAATTGGCAATGAAAAGGAGCTGCAAGATGATTCAGATAAGTTTATAATTGAGCTAAGTCATATTAGGAGTTAACATAAAGTTTTAGAAAACCAATTTCTTAAAGAGGACAAGATGAAAGCCTCTTTAAACCAGTAATTAAGAGAAAAGAATAAAAAGATAGTTATGTTAATGTAAGATTTAGAATTAGGAAAAATCAACCAATGGATGATTAGCGAATGACAAGATATAGCCAAGAAGTTTAAGGAGATTGCATAAGGTATCCAAAAGCAGTTGAAAAAAAAGATGACCAGGTATGATGAATTGAGAAATAAATATGTGATGAGGGAAAATGAGTTAATTACTCTAAAAAAGGCTTCCAAAAACAAAGAAAGTGCTGACAAGGAATTAATTTCTTCTCTATAAAAGGGAAACAAATAATAGTAAAGGAAGGCTGTAAGTTGAGAAAGAAAAGAACAAGTTGGCTAACCTTAACATTGAAGAAGACAGAAGGCTAAGAGCTCAATATGTAACTTAAGCTAACAATGAAAAAGAAGTTAGAAAAGTGGCTAAAGCAAAAATCAGAGATTACTAAGATAGGATGAATGCCTTAAGAGAACGGGTCACTATGGTTCAATTTTAGCTAGAATTTTGAGAGGAGGAATTAAAAAAGCTAAAAAGGCAATATCTAAAGGTCGAGGAATAGTTTAGTGAACTAAGATAGAAATTCAAAGGATAGCAAGATTACATTAGCATATTTGATGTTTAGATGAACACAAAGATAGTTGAACTTGATATTGAGCAAGAATAACTTCAAAAGGCTAGAGACCAAATCCAACAACTTAAAAGGAAATTTTAAATAATGAATAAAAATAAGGAGTCACTGG
>NW_011505268.1:0-3866 GCF_000495115.2 Populus euphratica
AAGGAGTTATTGATACTTCAAGTGCAAAATGATGACATTAAACCTTGATAAAAAAATGCACTTTTAAGTACTAATCAATTACATTAGTTATCTTATTCAAATAATGTTAATACTTGTAAATATTGTTAGGTATTCATGATTATAACTTATGTTAACAACAAATCAAGTTCCTTTCATATCACAAGTGTTGGTTATACCATATGGTTGGGCTATTAAAGTGTCAAGTATTTATTGTATCAAGTGTTATATAATATAAATCTAGACTAACTATTTAACAAACAAAGTATTAAAAGTGAACAAGATAACAAATACAAAACATGTTAGTATCAAACATTAAAGTCCATATTGAGTTTAACTATACTTATTCATATACCATTAGTGTAACATTTTCACCTTAATATAATAAAATTAACAAAACATAATAAAAGAGAGAAATATAAATAAACAATATAAGAACATAAATAAGATAAAAGTTAATTAAGTAAAGGAAAGGAAATGAGAAGCATAAACAAGAGATTAATATAAGTAAAATTTAAGCATTACAATAAAAAAATAACAAGAGCATGATCTTGATCTGAAAACCAAGATACCTAAATGCATGACAACTACATCCTTTTATAGACCAAAATTAGAAATTATTGATTTGATGACTAATTGTTGAATGGGTGGCCAACTGTTGACTTGGTGACAATTCTTATCTTTTTATTTGAAGAAAAAATCATTGATAACTTCAGAATTTGAACCAACTTTACTCATGAAAGTTTTATAAAATTATCTCAGCTTTTTAGAAGAAAAAATTGAGGTCATTTGGAATTCTAAAACTCAAGATATGGGTTGAATACTGAACAATGTCTATGTTGTAGGACAGATTCAGACTTTTATGCTGTTACTAAGATTTGGACTTCTAAATAGCAAAATTGAGTCTTGCCTTTCCATTAAAGTTTTAGGTCTATGTCTTAACTTTTTATCCATATGAAGCAGATCTAACTATGAAATCTATAGCTCTAGATATGATCCAATTACAGAACATTGTTCTAGTTTGGACTACACCAGCATATGTTTTCTAACCTAAACCCTTTTTTGTCCTTTCAATTTCAGTTCTTTAACTCATCAATCAATCCTTTTATTTATATGATAGACTTGCATTTAGGATGAACATTTACTATAAATTAAAGGTATCTTATGGTATCAGACTTGTTATTATAAAACATGTTTTAGTTAAGGAATTATTGATACTTTAAATGCATAATAATGATATAAAATCTTGATAAAAATACATTTTTAAGTACTAATCAGTTTTTTTGAGCTTTGGTTTATTTTTATTTTCATTCTTCAATTTCATTATTTTGTTTCCAAAGTGTTTCTTCAGAGTTGTAGTGTCAAGCCCTTAAAAAATATTCATATTTGACTACTGAGATTAAATAAAAACATCTATACATTATCAAGTTACTTATATTATTAAAACATGAAGCAAATTTTATAAAATATACACTTATAAAAAAAAATTTATCTATCTTGAATATTACCCATACTTAAAATAACTCTAAAAATTTGAATATTATCCATGCAACATATAAGCGTACTAATGAGTATATTAGCAAATTCCTAAATCTTAAGAAATAAAAAAAATTATATAGTGGTAAAGGAACTAAATTAATAAGATAATATAGATGAAATAGATTTATGGCTTTGATAGTTTCTAATTTCAAGTTACATAACAAGATTATTCAACACAAAAGTGATAGAAATCAAGTGAAAGTGGATTAGTACGAGAGAGATAGATGGTGTGCTGGGTAAGAAAAATAAAGGATGGTTGTTGTTGTGTTAAGTAAGAAAAATGGATGATGGTGACTGCTATTTTAGATGAAAAAAAGAAAGAGACTAGTGTTATGCTAGTTAGTTTTGTGAGAGAGAAGGATAAGAGTTGTTATTGTGTTAAACGAAAGAGATAAGAGGACATTATTATGCTAGCTCGCTATATGAGAGGGAAGGACAAGGGTGGTTGTTATGTTGGGTGAGAGAGGGTCAAGGTGAAAGGCTACCATTTAGTTTTGGTGTTTTAGTTTTTAGGTTTGGGTTTCATATTAATTTTCTTTATATACTAGTTTAATTCTAGTTTTCTCAAATTAGTGTAAGTTTAACTTGGTTGATTTAAGATTTTCAAAATTAAAATCAAATTGAACTAGATTTTTTAAAAATATTTTTTTAATCATCTCTTTTGATTTTCATCTTAGTTTTATTTTTTTTTAGTTATTTTCATTACTCAGTTATTTTACTTACTCGTAACAACACCTAAAACAACAATGTTGTAGAATTTGTAAAATGTATTAAAACACCTACAATTGTGTTACATTGACCTCTTCAAAAGTTAAAATCTTATCTTAAAAGAAAAAAAATTAACATTTTTATTAAAAGAAAATAATAGGCTTGGGGTTTTTTAATAGTGGATTTACATTGCATTGATTATCATAAATTATTATAGATTACATTAGTTTTTTTTTCATTTTAGTTGTCAATTTTTTTTTGTGTGTTTTTATTCCTATATTTTTTTAGTTGTTTGCTTTTATTTTTTTTTCTATATGAAGGTTTTGATAAGATTTTAGAGCTTCATTATGGGTTAATTTAAGAAAGTATAATTTTAATTTGTAGCGTTAAGACAAACTAAGAAACAAACATCATGATGGCCATTCTCAAATTTGCATGGAAAAGTTATCTTTAGTACTTATACTATGCTTTAAATTTATTTTAGGTCCCTTTAGATATGATATTTTATTTTTAGTATAAAAATTTGTTTTATCCACATTTCAGTTTTCAAATTTGAGATAGGTGAGAGAAAGTTATTATAAAATAGGATATAAGAGAGAAAATTGGTGGTTAATCATATTTCAATAATGAAAAAGATTATTATTAGTGTCAATAGTTCGTCTTTAGATAAGTTAATGAAAAATATCAATAAATTATTGGTATCATTATCATTAAGCATGCAAGTTTGAATTTTGCGATGACTGACCTATATTTTCTAATTAAAAACTAGTAAACAACGCAACAAGTCATTAAGTGGATGATGCTTTTTAAGGGAAAAAGAAATAAATTAGCAGGTGCACTATCCTAGGCTATTTGATGACTTGCAAGTTTCATGTGCTTGGCTTAGCAGCATTTTACCTCTTTCTTTTTGTTCTTTATGAATTTTTTACCTAGTTATTAATTAATACCCTCTCTCTTAGCTTTTAAACTATTTGGCTTAATTATTTTTGAATGTTGATTGATATTTTTTAAATATTCTTTTAATTTCACAATATTTCAAAAAGATTATTATAATTTATCAACAATCTTTTCCTCTTATATTTTATATAAATGAGTTGTATTTTAATGGTGCACTTGTAAAAAAAAATACTTTTGTTATTAATTACAGAACTTAACCTCTAATATAAATTAAATTAAAATGTGTAAAATAAAATCAGTAGCTGATGTGAAACATTTGTATTTACATTTATCTCTGTGTTTTTACAAAGAATATTAACTTCCTGTTCTATGATTCAATTAACATCAATATTTTTTAATTTATCAGTTTATTTATTTTTTTAAATTATTTTATGAAGAATAAAAAATATCATTTTTTTTCAATTTAAAAAATTATCTTGTCTTGAAACAACTGTTTTATTTTTCTACATAAAAAATTAACTTAAAATCTAAGGCACACAGTATAGCGCGAACAGGAGGCTAGTATATACATTTAATGGAATAGGAACAGACTGGACTCTACAATCGATAAAACGGTTGATTGTCGCCCCTAGGAACAAACAACGGAGGCATAATTTAAAAATCTCAAGTGGGACAAAGAAAAGGTTCATACTTGAGGTAGCCAC
>NW_011500429.1:0-4515 GCF_000495115.2 Populus euphratica
GTATCGAGACTTGCTTAGTACTTGCCCTCATCATGGTTTTGAACCATGGAGATTGGTTTCACATTTCTATGAAGGGTTAACACCTAAACATAGGCAAATGGTTGAATTGATGTGCAATGGAACTTTTAAAGATAAAGACCCTGATGAAGCAATGGAGTACTTAGACTTGTTAGCTGAAAATGCTCAAAATTGGGACACTACGGGTACTTATGAGGCACCGAGTAAAACTCAACCTCACACATCTAGTGGAGGCATGTACAACCTTAGGGAAGATCATGACCTTCAAGCCAAGTTTGCATCTTTAGCTAGAAAAGTCGAGGCACTAGAATTGAAAAAGAGTGGTCAATTAAAATCTATTGACAACATTGTGTGGAAGATGATGAGTGAATCTCTAAGGGTAAGGAAGGGGTTGAATCTGAAAATTGCAAAGAAACGACTGATTCACCACCAGCACTTCCATTTCCTCAAGCCATGACCAAACAAAGGAAAGTTAATCACAACTCTGAAATCTTTGAAATTTTCAAACAGGTAAGGATCAATATACCTTTGCTGGATGCTATTAAACAGGTTCCTTCCTATGCTAAATTTTTGAAAGATCTATGCACTGTGAAGAGGAAACTGAATGTGAAAAAGAAAGCCTTTCTAGCCGAACAAGTAAGTGCTATTCTTCAAAACAATAATGCTTTGAAATATAAAGACCCTGGTTGTCCTACAATTTCCTGCTTTATTGGAGAGCATAAAATTGAAAGAGCCTTACTTGATCTTGGTGCTAGTGTGAATTTACTTCCATATTCAGTTTTTCAGAGTCTCAATCTAGGTGAGTTAAAACCAACTTCTATATCTCTTTTACTTGCCGATAGATCTGTAAAAGTGCCTAGAGGAATAATTGAAGATGTGTTAGTACAAGTCGATAAATTCATTTATCCTATGGATTTTATTGTCTTTGACACAGAACCTGTTGAAGCATGTAATTCATTTCCTGTTATTTTAGGACATCCGTTTCTTGCAACTTCTAATGCATTGATTATTTGTAGGAATGGACTAATGAAGCTATCATTTGGAAACATGATATTGGAGATGAATATTTTCAACATTTGCAAGCAACCTGGAGATGATAATGATTTACAAGAAGTAGATCATATTGATGAATTAGCTTATGATCAACTTGAATCTACTTTAAGTAAAAATGAATTGGATGAATATGAAGATTTGCAAATGATTTATTCTGAGGAAGAAATCACGGATGAAAAACGCATAGAAAATGTTGATGCGAATCTTTTGTCAACAATGACAACATATTCGACATCTGACATCACACCAATCGATGATTACTTTCCTAATGAATCCTTACTTTCTCTTAGTCCAATGCCTTGGTATGATAAAAATATCAATTTTCTTGCTTTAGGAGATTTGCCAGCTGATTGGAGTACTCAAGACAAAGAAAAGTTTTTGAACGAAGTGAAGAGCTTTTATTGTGATGACCCTAACTTATTCAAATATTGTCCTGATCAAATATTTCAAAGATTCATTTCCGACAATGAGGTAAGTAGTGTCATTAAACTTTGTCATTCTGAAGCATGTGGAAGTTATTTCTCATAAAAAAAGACAGCTACAAAAATCTTTCAAAATGGATTTTATTGGCCTACCATGTTCAAGGATTAACATGCATTCTGCAAAACTTGTGAAAATTGTCAAAAAGTTGATACTGGTCAAAAACTTTTCTTTTATAATTCTCAACTCTATGTATTCCCTAAAAAGTTAAGATTAAGATGGACCAATCCTTATGGGGCCTGTGATATTGAGAATTCAATGAATGACAATGATTTTAAGGAAAATGGACATCGTTTGAAAGCTTACTTTGATAATTTTCCTAGTGAAAATGAATCAGCTGGTTTGAATGATCTTGTAGATAAAGGTTGATTATTTTGTTTTTCTCACATTTTCTTTTTTGTGTTTCTTTTTGACTGATTTTTGCTAGTTTCTCTTACCCCGGTCAAATGGCGGACAACGGTACTCCGTGACTTAAGTCGGTTCTTTCAGTTTCCCATAATAACTGATATCTGTGTATATATTTGTGCAATTCTTTGAATCTCTCTTCCAATTCTCATTTGAAAATGGACCTTAATCTTGAAAAATTGAAAAAGTATTTTCCCGCTCTGCCTCAGAATGCGATTATAAAAATTTACCGTGCTAGATGTGCAAGATTGAGATTGTTAATGAATCATGGAATTCCTGAAGATATTCGCTGGTTGATTAAAGCAAAGGTCCGATTATCAGGTGAGTCCTCTAACTTCATTTCACACATGCCTGGAACAGGTAAAAGCACTTTTGCAAAGAAGCGTCGTGCAAAACGACTAGGAGTCTGTCATCGATGTGCTAGATGGACTTGTAATACACAATGTCATTCTTTAGGAATGGTATCTATAAACTGTGAAGATAAAATACATTTCATTAAGGATGGCCTGAGTAAGGAGTTTTTAGATAATCTTCTATTGACTCTTGAGACGCATCCTAGTAGAGATGTGCATCGTGCAATTCATGATTTATGACCACTATTTCATAAAAAACATGATCGACTTAGTCTTGGGAATCTGACTAAAAAAGACCCTGTTTGCCAGTTTTTAAGAAACTGGATGGGAAGCCTATCCCCGACCCATAGAGGGCGTTTAAGCCGTTCTTGGACGTAAAACCAAGGAAAGATGTGAGCCACAATCACAACTACCTGTACATACACATGCTTTTTTTCAAAAGTAAATAAATAAATAAATAAAAATAGAGAGAGTGTGTGTGAGACTCCAGCTGGCCTACATATAGGTGTTATGATTGCCTTTCTAATTCCTCATCTATAAAACCCTTTTTTCCTTCCTTTCATTTCTACTCAACCCATACATTCAACAAATACAGAAGTGTGTAGAAATGGCAAGTTCCTCAGGTCATCAAATAAGAAATATTTGTGTTTTCGGTGGATCTAGTCCTGGGAAAGAAAAGGAGTTTTTAGAATCAACAAATCATCTTGGTCAGGTGCTAGCTGAGAGAAAGATTCATTTAGTGTATGGGGGAGGCAGCCTTGGGTTAATGGGAGGTGTGTCAATAGCTGTATTTTTAGGAGGTAGTCAAGTTTTAGGAATCGTCCCTGAAGCTTTGGCACAAGGGGACATCATTGGAAAAACAATTGGAGAGGAACTTCAGGTCTCCACAATGTCGGCTCGAATGAATGCAATGTTTAACCATGCTGATGCTTTCATTGCTTTACCAGGTGGTCTAGGCACATTGGAAGAGATCTTTCATATTTCCTCTTGGGCTCAATTGCACATTCACCATAAACCCATAGGTTTGTTAAATGTTAATGGTTATTATGATAAGTTGTTGTCTTTTCTTGATCATGCTGTGGAACAGGAATTTCTAACATCTTCTGCACGACAAATCATAATCTCTGCTGCTACTGCTGAACAATTGATTGACCAACTACAATCTTTCATTCCTGTGATTGATCCTTCCATGAGTCGCATAAATTGGTCATCTAAGGAAAGCCGTAAAAAGCTTAGATTGGATTTGAGCCTTCATTTGTGAATGTTTATGTCTTTTGGTTTTATTATTGTGTTTTGTTATTTCTTATTTTTGTTTCAGTGTGTTTCAGGTTTTGTCAGTGTTCGTTATTTCAGGTGATATCTTCTATACTCTATCTTTCTACCTTAGAACATTGAGGACAATGTCTCGTTTTGGTTGGGGGGAGAGGGTAGTAGTTGATAAAAAAAAAAATTGTTTTTCATTTCATAAAGCATGTGCATAATTGTTGTTACTAGGATGGCAGAGTAAAGGAGTTCTTTTGTTAAAGTGACTCTTGAGACGCATCTTAGTAACCATTCTTAACAAGGTCTATTATAATACTTCCTGAAATATTCAGGTTTACAAACTCTCGTATTGTTACCACTTAATTCTGCTCATATACTTATTTAACATGTATTCTTAAACCTTAATTTACACACACACACTTTAACATATGATTGTGGGTTGCATATTGGATTATTACATTATTTATGTTCTTTTGTTAAAGGTAACAACTAAGGGAAAGGGATTGTATATAATTAAAAAGAAAAAAAAAAAAAAAAAAAAAAAAAAAAAAAAAAAAAAAAAAAAAAAAAAAAAAAAAAAGAAAAAAAAAATGATGATAATAAAAATGTAGATAAGTTTGGTTTCGTAGCCTCCCTAACCTAAGCAATTAAGCCCGAAGGGGTGTTTTAACACCTAATACCCTAAAGTCAACTGACTTGGGAGCTATTGGCCCAACGCTTGTTACATGGGTTGAGGAGAAAAGCTTAAAGGAATCAAACATTGCACTATCTACATATCAGTATCTGCGACCCGAGTTACTAAGCTCGTAGGGGTGTCTTAACACCTAATGCCCTAATACCAACTGGTCTGGGAGTCATTAGCTGAAAGCTCATTACATGGGTTAAAGATGCATGATATTTTTAAAGTATATGTATATAGAGTTAAAAAAAAAAAAAAAGAAAA
>NW_011500429.1:6084-54040 GCF_000495115.2 Populus euphratica
TGTCCAACCTTGCCTTCTTTTAAGGAATGTCTCCATGAACATGCTTTAAATAGTTTCCAAATGGCCAACCATAACCCATACTCACAAACATAAAATCCTGGTTGGAGAAA
This sequence comes from Populus euphratica, assembly GCF_000495115.2. Taxonomy (NCBI): domain Eukaryota; kingdom Viridiplantae; phylum Streptophyta; class Magnoliopsida; order Malpighiales; family Salicaceae; genus Populus; species Populus euphratica. The sequence goes on from NW_011500429.1 coordinate 6,195, forward strand.
TCACCTAAATTTCAGTTGAGAGAGTGATAACAATAATACACAACTTCACAACCATCATTTCAAGTACACCATAATTTGCAAAATTCTCATACATATGCATCTTCTTATACTCCACCTCCTAAAAGAAATCTTGAGGAAACATTGCATCCATTCATTGAAAAGCAAGAGATAATCAAAACTCAACTTGGTCAAAGCATGACAGATTTTAGTGATACTCTTGCAAAATTGACATCTACTCTCAGTTTCCAAGAGAAAGGTAAGTTTCCATCTCAACCACAATAAAATTTCAAGGGGCAATACAATGCAAATGCAAGTAGTTTTGGAAGCCAACATATAGATTAAGTAAAATCAGTCACTACTCTTCGCAGTAGTAAGGTTATTGAAAAGCCCACTTTTAAACCTTATGAGACAAATAATGAGTTAATCTCTAAGGGTAAGGAAGTTGTTGAATATGAAAATTGGAAAGAAAAGACTGATTCCCCGCCAGCACTTTCATTTCCTCATGTTATGACCAAATAAAGGAAAGTCAATCACAACTTTGAAATTTTTGAAACTTTTAAACAAGTAAAGATCAATATTGCTTTGATGCTATTAAACAGGTTCCTTTGTATGCTAAATTTTTGAAAAATGTGTGCACTGTGAAGAGAAAATTGATTGTGAAAAAGAAATCCTTTTTAGCAGAATAAGTAAGTGTCATTCTTCAAAATAATAATGCTTTGAAATATAAAGACCCTGGTTGTCCTATAATTTCTTGCTTTATTGGAGAACATAAAATTGAAAGAGCCTTACTTGATCTTAGAGCTAGTGTGAATTTACTTCCATATTCAATTTTATAAAGTCTCAATCTAGGTGAGTTAAAACCAATTTCTGTAACTCTCTTACTTGCCGATAGATCTGTAAAAGTGCCTAAAGGAATAATCAAAGATGTGTTAGTACAAGTTGATAAATTTATTTATCCTATAGATTTTGTTGTCTTGGACACATAACATGTTGAAACATGTAATTCATTTCTTACTATTTTAAAACGTTCGTTTCTTGCAACTTCTAATACATTGATTAATTGTAGGAATAAATTGATGAAGATATCATTTCAAAGCATGACATTGAAGATAAATATTTTGAACATTTGCAAACAATCTCGAGATGATAATGATTTACAAGAAGTAGATCATATTAAAGAATTAGTTTATGATCAACTTGAATCTATTTTAAGTAAAAATGATTTGGATGAATCTAAATATTTGCAAATGATTTATTCTCAAGAAGAAATCTTGGATGAAAAATGCACCAAAAATGTTGATGCGGATCTTTTATCAAAATTGATAATAGATTTAACAACCAATATCTCACCAATCGATAATTACTTTCTTGATAAATCTTTACTTTCTCTTAGTTCAATCCCTTGGTTTGCTAAAAATATCAATTTTCTTGCTTCAAGATTTTTGCCAGCTCATTTGGATAACCAAGATAAAAGAAAGTTTTTGAACGACATGTAAAAATTTTATTGGGATGACCCTCACTTATTGAAATATTGTCCTGATTAATATTTCAAACATGTGTTCCCAACAATGAAGTAAGTAGTGTTATTAAATTTTGTCACTTTAAGGCATATGAGGATCATTTCTTATTAGAAACGAGGATTGAAAAAATCTTACAAAGGGATATTATTAGCCCACCATGTTCAAGGACTTATATACATTCTGCAAAACTTGTGAAAATTGTCAAAAAGAGAAATTTATTTCGAAACATAAAGAGTCTTTAAGTAATCTTTTATCGACTCTTAAGTCTCATCATAACAAAGATATGCATTGTGCAATTCATGACTTATGACCCTATTTCCATAAAGAACGTGCTTGGCATAGTCATGGGAATTTAACTAAAAAAACCTTGTTTGTTGGTTTTTAAGAAAATTGGATGGGAAGCCCATCCCCAACCCATAAAGGACGTGTAAGCTGTTCTTAGACGTAAAAATAAGGGAAGATATGAGCTAGAATCACAACTACATGTACATACACATGTTTTTAAAAAGAGAAAGAGAGAAAGTGTGAGTGAAACTCCAACTGGCCTATATATAGGTGATATGATTGCATTTTTGAATTCTCATCTATAAAATCTTCTCTTCATTCCCTTTTTTTCTATTTAACCAATACATTCAACAGATATAGAAATGTGTAGAAATGGAAGGTTCCTCTAGTCATCATATAAGAAACATTTTTGTTTTCAGTGGATCCCACCCTGGGAAGGAAATAAAGTTTTTAAAATCAGCAAATCATTTTGGTAAGATATTAGCAGAGAGAAAGATTCATTTAGTGTATGGAGGAGGCAGCCTTAGGTTAATGGGGGGAGTGTCAATAGCTGTATTTTTAGAAAGTAGTCAAGTTATATGGGGTTGTCCCCAAACTTTTAGCACAAGGGAACATCATTGGCAAAATAATTGGAGAGGAACTACATGTCTCCATAATGTCTAATCAAATGGATGCAATATTTAAACATGTTGATACCTTCATTGTCTTACATGGTGGTCTAGGCACATTAGAAGAGATCTTTCATATTACCTCTTTGGCCCATCTGCACATTCACTATAAACCTATAGGTTTGTTAAATGTTAATGGTTTTTATGATAAATTATTATCTTTTCTTGATCATGCTATGGAACATGAATTTCTATCTTTAGCAAGACAAATCATAATCTCTACTGACAATTGATTTACCAACTACAACCTTTCACCCCTATAATTGATCGCTCCATCAGTTTCATAAATTGATCAATTAAGGAAAGCCATAAAAAGCTTAGATTGGATTTGAGCCTTCGTTTGTAAATCTTTGTGTCTTTTAGTTTTCTTAATAGTATATTATTTTGTGTTTTGTTGTTTCTTATATTTGTTTAAGTGTGTTTCAGGTTTGTCAGTGCTTAGTATTTCAGGTGATGTCTTTTATACTCTACCTTTCTAGCTTAGGACATTGAGGACAATTTTTCCTTTTGGTTGGGGAGAGATGGTGGTAGTTAATATTAAAAAAAAAACCTAACTGTTTAATAAACCATTTGCGAACTGTTGTTACTAAGATGGTAGAGTAAGGAGGAATTTTATTGACTCTTAAGACGTATCTTGGTTAATATTTTTCAATGGTTATTTGCAATATTTATAACAAGGTCTATCAAAATACTTCTTGAAATATTCAGGTTTACTAACTCTCGCATTGTATCACTTAATTCTGCTCATATACTCATTTAACAAGTATTCTTAAACTTTTATTTTCATACACACATACTTTAACATATGATTGTGGGTTGCATATTAAATTATTATATTATTCATATTATTTTGTTAAAGATAACAATTAAGGGAAAAGGGTAGTATATAAATTACAAAAAAAAAATGGTAATAAAAATATAGATAAGTTTGGTTTCGTAACCTCTTTAACCTTCATTTTCACACACACACAATTTAACATATGATTGTGAGTTTCATATTGAATTATTATATTATTTATATTTTTTTGTTAAAGGTAACAACTAAGAAAAAGGGGTAGTATATAAATTGTAAAAAAAACAAAAAACAATAATGATAATAAAAACGTAGATAAGTTTAGTTTTATAGCCTCTTTAACCTAAGCAATTAAGTCCGAAGAGGTGTTTTAACACCTAATACCTTAAAGTCAACTGACTTAGGAGCTCTTGGCCTAATGCTTGTTATATGGGTTAAGGAGAAAAGTTTAAAGGAATTAAACATTGCACTATCTACGTATCACTATCTCTAACTCGAGTTATTAAACTCGAAGGGGTGTCTCAACACCTAATGCCCTAAGACCAATTGGTTTGGGAGTCATTAGCTGAAATCTCATTATATGGGTTAAAGATATATTGTGTTTTAAAGATACATGTATATTAATAAAAAAGGAAAAAAATGATAATCATCCCAACCCGAGGAAGTTAACCTTAAACATTAGAACAAAAATTTTATTTTCTTCCAAGCCCCATAACTATGTATTCATATATTAAGCATAAAAGAAAGGTTTATTAATATCATGTTTAAGAGTTATTGAGCAGATATATAAATTTAATGAGATTTTGTTTATCTGGATAGATTAATGGAAGTTTAATGATGAATGCCTTGCTTTATGGAATTTGCAAATTATTTTTCTATTTTAACGCTTTGATTACTAGGGACTAGTAAAAAGCTGGTTAGGGGGTGTGATTAGTACTTAGAAGTGTATTTTTATCAAGGTTTTCTCCCCAGTGCGGGAGTGTCGAAGTAATAAATAACCCGGCAAAACCGAGGTCGAACCACATGGAGGTTAATTATACAAATTATAAATAACAATAACACAACAACAACAAATCCATAATAATAACAATAATAATACTAAATACTAATACTAATACTAATACTAATATTGATAATAATAATAATAATAATAATAATAATAGCAACAATAATAATAATAATAATAATAATAATAATAATAAAGAATAAGAAAAAGGTGGTGAGAGCCTTGACATGAAAGATTAACGTAAGGATTAAACAATGTTAACAACAAATATCAAGGTTAGAGGATTTACTAACGCTATGTCAAACAATTATAGTATAAACTCTTATTATTCAATTGAAAACCACACATAAAGGAGGTTCCAATCAGATTGTAAATTGTTAACATAATTACATTGTAAATTGTTAACATAATTATATTAGTTATCTTATTTGATTAATGTTAATACTTGTAAATGTTGTCAGGCATTCGTGATTATAACTTACGTTAACAACAAATCAAGTTTCTTTTATAGCACAGGTGTTGGTTATACCAAACAGTATAGGGTATTAAAGTGACAAATATTTATTATACCAAGTGTTATACAACATAAATCTAGATTAGTTTAACAAGAAAAGTATTAAAGAGTGAATAAGATAACAAATATAAAACATGTTAGTATCAAACATTAAAGTCCATATTAAGTTTATACTATAGTTATTCTTACACCATTAGTGTGACCTTTTCACCTTGACATAATAAACTTATCTAAACATCATGAAAGAAAGAAACATAAATAAATAAAATAAGAACATAAATAAGATAAAAGTTAACTAAGTAAAGGAAAGGAAATGAAAGGCATAAACTTGATATTAATAAAAGCAAAACTTAAGCAATACAAGTAGAGAAAGTAGGAGCATGATCTTGATCTGGAAACCAAGATGCCTAAATACATGGCAAATGCCTCCTTTGATAGGCTACAATTAAAAACTATTGATCTAATGACAAATTGATGAGCGGGTGGCCAACTCTTGACTTGGTGACAATCTTTATCTTCTCTTATCTGCCTAAAACATCATTGATAACGTCAGAATTGGAACCACTTGAAATATGAAAATTCTAGAAATTTTTTTAAGCTTTTCATAAAAACAATTGAGATCATTTGGATTTCTAGAACTCCATATATGGGCCAAACACTAAATAGTATCTGGGCTGCAAGACAGATTCATACTTTTTTGTTATTGCTACAATTAGGACTTGAAAATAACCTTTTAAAACCATAACTCCACATGAAAGTTGTAGGCCTATGTCTTACCTTTCCATCCATATAAAGTAGACTTAAATCTGAGATCTACAGCTTCAGATATGACCCAATTACCAAATAATGTTTCGGTTTGGACTACACTAGTATATCTTTTTTATGTTTGGCCATCTCTTTATCCTTTCAATTTTAGTTCTTAAACTCATCAATCAATCCTTTCATTTATGTGATAGGCCTGTATTTAAAATGAATATTTACCACAAATTAAAGGTATCTTATATTATTAGATATGTTATCATAAAATATGTTTCTGTTAAGGAGTTATTGATACTTCAAAATGTAAAATGATGATATAAAACCTTGATAAAAATATAATTTTAAGTACTAATCACACCCCCCAACCAGTATATTACTAGTCCCTAGTAATCAAAGCATTAAAATAGCAAAACAATTTGTGAATTCCACAAAACAAGATATTCATCATTCAACTTCCATTAATCTATCTAGATAAACAAAGAATTAAATTTATTAAACAAGATATTAATAAACCTTTCTCCCAAGTTAGTTGACTTTAGGGTATTAGGTGTTAAAACACCCCTTCGGGTTTAATTGCTTAGGTTAGGGAGGCTACAAAACCAAACTTATCTATATTTTTTTTATTATTTTTTTTGCTCTTTTTTTTCAAATTATATACTATCCCTTTCTCTTAGTTGTTACCTTTAACAAAAAAAAACACAAATAATCTAATAATCCAATGTGCAACCAATAATCATATGTTAAAGTGTGTATATAAAATTAAGGCTTAAGAATATATATTAAATGAGTATATGAGCAAAATTAAGTAATAATAATGCGAGAGTTTGTAAACCTGAATATTTCAAGAATTATTATGATAGACCTTGTTAAGAATGGTTACTAAGATGCGTCTCAATAATCACTTTAACAAAAGAGCTCATTTACTCTACCATCCTAATAATAACAATTTTTCACATACTTTATGAAATATAAAATACATTTAGTTAATTTTTTTATCAATTACTACCCTCCCCCCTAACCAAAATGAAACATTGTCCTCAATATCCTAAAGTAGAAAGATAGAGTATAGAAGATATCACTTAAACTAACGAATACTAACAAACCTGAAACATACTTAAATAAATATATGAAACAACAAAATACAATAATAAAACCAAAAGACACAAAGATTCACAAATGAAGGCTTAAATCTAATCTAAGCTTTTTGCGGCTTTCCTTAGATGACCAATTTATGTGACTCATAGAGGGATCAATTACATGAATGAAAGATTGTAGTTAGTCAATCAATTGTTTAGCAGTAGTAGTAGAGATTATGATTTATCGTGCCGAAGATATAAATTTTTGTTCCATAACATGATCAAGAAACAACAACAATTTATCATAATAACCATTAACATTTAACATACCTATGAGTTTATGGTGAATGTGCAGTTGAGCCCAAGAGGAAATATGAAAGATCTTTTCCAATATGCTCAGATCACCTAGTAAGGCAATGAAGACATCTGGATGGTTAAACATTGCATTCATTCGAGCAGACATTGTGGAGACTTATAGTTTCTCTCCAATTGTTTTTCCAATGATGTCCCCTTATATTAAAGTTTTAGGGACGACTCCTAAAACTTGACTATCTCCTAAAAATACAGCTATTAACACACCCCCATTAACCCAAGGCTGCCTCCCCCATACACTAAATGAATCTTTCTCTCAGCTAGTACTTGACCAAGATGATTTGCTGATTCTAAAATCTTTTTTTCTTTCCTAGGACTAGATCCATTGAAAGCACAAACATTTTTTATGTGATGACCTAAGGAACTTATCATTTCTATACCCTTCTATATTTGTTGAATGTATGGGTTGAGTAGAAATGAAAGGAAGGAAAAGAAGATTTTATAGATGAAAAATTGAAAAGGCAATCACATCATCTACATGTAGGCCAGCTGGAGTCTCTCTCTCTCTCTCTCTCACACACACACACACTCTCTCTCTCTGTCTTTCTTTTTATTTATTTATTTATTAAAAAAGCATATGTATGTTTTCCCTTGGTTTTACATCCAAAAACAGTTTAAACACCTTCGATGAGTCGGAGATAGGCTTCCCATCTAGTTTTTAAAAAAACTAGCAAACATGGTCTTTTTAGTCAGATTCTCAAGACTATATTAAGCATGTTCTTTATAGAAATGGGGTCATAAATCATGAAATGCACAATGCATATCTCTACCAGGATATGTCTCAAAAGTCAATAAAAGATTATCTAAAGATTTTTTATGTTTTGAAATAAATCCTGACTTTTGACAATTTTCATAAGCGTTACAGAATGCATTCGAGTCCTTGAACATGGTGGGCTAATAAAATCCATTTTGAAAGATTTTTGCAGTTGTCTTTTTTGACGAGAAATAACTTCTACATGCTTCAGAATGATAAAATTTAATGACACTACTTACCTCATTGTCGGGAATGCATCTTTGAAATATTTGATCAGGATAATATTTGAATACGTAAGGGTCATCCCAATAAATATTTTGCATGTTGCTTAAAAACTTTCTTTTGTATTGGGTACTTTAATGAGCTAGCAAATCTTCTAAAGCAAGAAAATTGATATTTTTTATCATACTAAGGTATTGGATTAAGAGAAAGTAAGGATTCATTAGGAAAGTAATCATCGATTGGTATGATATCAAATGTCAAATTTGTTGTCACTCTTAACAAAAGATCCACGTTAATATTTTTAGTGCCTTTTTCATCCGTAATTTCTTCCTGAGAATAAATCATTTGCAAATCTTCAAATTCATCAAACTTATTTTCACTTAAAGTAGATTCAAGTTGATTATAAACTAATTTCTCAATATGATCTACTTCTTGTAATTCATTATCATCTCTAGGTTACTTGCAAATATTGAAAATATTCATCTCTAATGTCATGTTTTCAAATGATATTTTCATCAGTTCATTCCTACAATTAATAAATGCATTAGAAGTTGCAAGAAACAGACGTCTTAAAATAACAAGAAATGAATTACGTGCTTCAATAGGTTGTGTGTCCAAGACAATAAAATCCACAGGATAAATGAATTTATTGACTTGTACTAACACATCTTCAACTATTTCTCTAGGCACTTTTATAGATCTATCATCATCAGGGGGGAAAACTATGTATGAGGGTGCAGTTGTTCTTGTGATATTCATATGGTCTTTAAATGTTATAACATGGTTATTCTCATTATAAAGTGATTGGTTATCTTTTTCGGCTATATTTTTTGAAAATGATGAGGATACCCTACAAACTCTACCACTTAATGTACGTGACCACACTCTCATACACGTGTAGGAATAGAATAAACAAAAGAAGAAAAAACAAAAGAAAGGAAATAAAGTTATATACAAGAAAAGTGAAAAGAGAAAATAAAATAAATACGATAATTTATACAAGAGTTTACCTCCCGGTAATGGCACCAAAAACTTGACACGACCAAAAGATTGATGTCTTCTCCCAAGTGCAGAAGTGTTGAATTAATAAATAACCCGGCAAGACTAAGGTCAAACCACAAGAAAGTTAATTGTATAAATTATAAATAATAATAATACAACAATAACAAATCCATAATAATAATAATAATAATACTAAATAATAATACTAATACTAATACTAATACTAATAATAATAGCAACAACAACAACAACAACAACAACAACAACAATAATAATAAAGAAGATGATGAGAGCTTTGAGATGAAAAATTAACGTAAGGATTAAAAAATGATAACAACAAATATCAAGGTTAGAAGATCCACTAATGGTATGTCAAACAAGTATAATATAAACTCTTATTATTCAATTGAAAACCACACATAAAGGAGGTTCCAATCAGATTGTAAATTGATAACATGATTACATTAGTTATCTTATTCGATTAATGCTAATACTTGTAAATGTTGTTAAGCATTCATGATTATAACTTATGTTAACAACAAATCAAGTTCCTTTCATAGCACATGTGTTGATTATACCATACAGTATGGGTATGAAAGTGTCAAGTAGTTATTGTACCATGTGTTATACAACATAAATTTAGATTAGTCATTTAACAAGCAAAGTATTAAAGAGTGAATAATATAACAAATATAAAACACGTTAGTATCAAACATTAAAGCCCATGTTAAGCTTACACTATACTTATTCTTACACCATTAGTGTAACTTTTTCACCTTGACATAATAAACTTAGCTAAACATAATGAAAGAAAGAAACATAAATAAACAAAATAAGAACATAAATAAGATAAAAGCTAACTAAGTAAAGGAAAGAAAATGAAAGGCATAAACTTGATATCAATAAAAGCAAAACTTAAGCAATACAAAGAGAGAAAGCAAGACCATGATTTGATCTGGCAACTAAGATGCCTAAATACATGGAAAATACCTTTTTTTATAGGCAAAAATTAAGAACTATTGATTTGATGACTAATTGATGAGTGGGTGACCAACTCTTAACTTGGTGATAATTCTTATCTTCTCTTGTATGCCCAAAACATCATTGATAACATTACAATTGGAACCACTTGAAAACATGAATGTTCTAGGAAATTATCTCAGCTTTCAGGGAAAAAAGAATTAAGGTCATTTGGACTTCTATAACTCAAGATATGGGCCAAACACTAAATAATGTTCGGGTTGGAGGATAGATTAAGACTTCTTCGTTGTTGTTACAATTTGAACTTGAAAACGACCTTTTTAAAACCATACCTCCTAAAAGTTATAGGCCTATGTCTTCTCTTTCCATCCATATAAAGTAGACCTAAATCTGAGATCTATAGCTCCAAATATGACCCAATTACTGAACAATGTTTTGATTTGTTCTGCATCAACATCTCTTTTCTAAGTTTGGCCATCTCTTTGTCCTTTCAATTTTAGTTCTTAAACTCATCAATCAATCCTTTCACTTATATGATAGGCTTGCATTTAAAATGAATATTTATCATAAATTAAAGGTATTTTATATTATTAGATATGTTATTATAAAACATGCTTTTGTTAATAAGTTTTTGATACTTCAAGTGTAAAATAATGATATAAAATATTGATAAAAATATATTTTAAGTACTAATCACCAACCCTATGGTATAACCGATACTTGTGCTATTAAAGGAACTTGATTTGTTGTTAAGATAACTTATAATCATGAATACTTGACAATATTTACAAGTATTAGCATTATTCGAATAAGATAACTAATGTAATAATGTTAATAATTTATAATTTGATTGGAATCTTCTTTGTGTGTGGTTTCTAATTGAATAATAAGAGTTTATATTATACTTATTTGACATACCATTAATGGATCCTCCAACCTTGACATTTGTTGTTATGATTGTTTAATCCTTACGTTAATCTTCCATCTCAAAGTTCTCATCCACTTCTTCTTCTTCTTATTTATTACTACTACTACTACTACTATTAATATTATTATTGTTATTATTGTTACTATTGTTGTTGTTGTATTATTTTTATCTATAATTTATATAATTAAACTCCCTGTGGTTCGATCCTAATCTTACTAAATTATTTATTACTTCGACACTCCTGCACTTTGAAGAAGAAATTAATCTTTTGGTCATGTCATGTTACCAATATAGTAAAAGAATTAAGTCTAAAACTTCTTGTTGCCTTTTTTTGATTTTCTTTCCCAAAAGGCCATTAATAGGTAATGGATATCAATTCCTTTAAAATTTTATAAGCTTTTTCATGAATTCTACTTATTAAAGCTTCTTTATCTACTGTATCAACCATGGACTTATTTATAGCTCCTAAAACATTGTAAAATATTTGGACTTAAATAGAAGTAATAATGGAAGTTCATGTAATAAATCTTTTTGTCTCTGTTATACATTATACAAAGATTCATTTATGAATTGAGTTAATGTGATAATATTATTCCTTAACTTTGTTGTCTTGGCTTGAGGGAAACACTTTCTTTATAATTTATGAACTAGCTCCCCCCATATAACACCAGGTGGTAAAGAATCTAGCCATGCTTTCACATTTTTTTTAATGGAAAAGAAAAAGGTCTTAAATGAATAACATATATGTCTATTGTGCTTGAAGGTGTCACAAATCTCTAGAAAATTTATGATATAAACATTAGAACTCTAATAAGACAGCTCTTTGATTGAACAACTTGCTATATCATTTAAATTATTGTCGGTTTAATCTCAAAATTATTAGCTTGTATAGTTGGCCTCCTTATGCTATAGTATTCCCTCGAAGCCTTATTCACTTCTTCATTCCATTGATTTTCCATAGTAATAGTAGATATGGTGATTTTTTGTATTGATCTGAAACAAAGTTCTCTTAGTCTCAAAATCTAAAAGTGTAGGCTCTACTTTGTTTAGATCTATACACTTCTAAATCTTGAAATAAAAATAAAAGAAACACAAAACTAAGATCTAATCAAAGCAATCTTCAAATAAAAAATAATCTACATTAGTAATAATTTAGCTAGTGTCAATATCAATAACAAAAAATTAATCATTAGTAATGACGTCAAAAACTTGATATGATGAATCCTTGCAAGTGAACAAAATTGTAACTAGTTGTAAGGTTTTTGTGAAGAAAAGAGTGTCAAACCCACAAGGACTAATTATGTTATTGAGTATTGAAATTTATCAAATTAATCATTGGTTAGAAATAAAAACAATATTATATAGGATTGACCACTTAAATCAAACTAAAGTGTTTGACAAAAAAATTAAAAGAATAGAGAATAAAATTTAAGATTGTAAAGATAATAAAAAATAAATCTAGAGCTTTTAATTTTACCTAGTTAATCTCACACAATTTATTATAACTTATTATAAAATTCCAAATGTCCATGTTATTGATTAAAAGATTTTCTTAATCATTCAATATTTTCTCTAAACAACATTAGAAATATCCCTACCTAATAATTCAACATATTTGTATCTAAATTAAATTAATTGAAGATTCATTAGGCTCTTCAATTTTTTCTTAATTTTAAATAATACTAATTGTGATAAAATATCTTTATCTTTCACTTAGCTAATGTTGTTTAATCCTTAAAGCAGCTAATCATAAATTACTTTTTAGTCTCATTATCATTCAATATATTGAATAATAATTAGTCAAAAAATTATAAGCAATAAGAACAAGGATAAACATTTAATAAAAAAAAAATTCAAATAACTTGAAATTTAAATTTTGTAATCAAAACTAGATTGCATCAAATTTCAAGAAAAATAAAATTTAGTTCATAATAAATCTAAAATAAACCTTGTTTTGATTGAAGTATATCAAGAAAAAAATAAGGAGAAGAATAAAAACTTTTTTTTTTTAATAATTGGTTGAAGAAGCACTCCATTGTAACGCTTGGTTTCTTCTAGTTCTCTCCTCTCCTTTTAATGGTAAAAAGAACCTTGTTTTATTAGCTTTGATCATGGTCTCTTCCTTGATCTTCTCTTCTTTTTTTTTTGTTCAAAATCTCTTTTTATTTGATTCATGATTTTCTTTCTGGAATTGACAGATTCATACCTGTAACTTTTAATTCTATTTTCTTTATCATATAAATTTATTTTGAGAAAGTTATAAATATAAAAGTTATATATCTTCATCTTATCTTTATTGTGACACTAAGATCGTTTAATTTGAATATCTATAAAGAAAATTATGTTTGATTTACCATGACTTATAAAATTTTTAATAAGGAAATCTCTTTATTAGTAGAAAAGATAATTTCACTTCTTAATGAGTTTCTTTAATACCATGAGTCTCGGAATAAAGTTTAGCTATAATTCAATGATTAAATTCTGAATTTTAACTCCAAAGCTTATGATTTCATGAATTTTTTTTTTTGATATATAAGATAAAAATATTCAAGATAAATAATTAGCATAAAATTTAAATTGAAAATAGACAAAAAATCATATAAAAGTGTAGGACATTAATAAGCTTCACATGGTAAACAAGTCTTGAATCTCCAGAATAGTGAAAGAATTCCAGAGTTCATGAGAATTAGAGCATCTTTCATCTCAGCAAACAGCAGTAATCTCAAATACACATGTTCAGTCATTATTTTAAGCTCTTCAGAGAAGTTATAAAACGTGGTCAAGAAAGACAACGTTTGTTCATGAGTAGTTTTCAGGACAGTTACAAAAAGATCAATAAAAGACAATATTGTCATTGGGATAGAGACAAATGACCTTCGAAACTAGATTGAAACAGATAGGTTTTCAATTTGGGTATCGAAGAAAGATTCCTCAGATTTGGATGGGTTTTCTTTAGTTGTCATGATCGAGTTTTAGTAGAGGAGTTGTTTTTGCAGAAGGGTTTGATTTTGCAGGGAAGAAAAGTATTACCTAAATCTGATAAAGTTGAAACCTGCAAACAGCTCTCACAACGTCTTTTACAAGTTTCAGAACACCTAAAACTTGGATGGTTACAATTCGCAGGCAATCTGATAGAGTTTTAGGCTAATAGCTTGGTTTCTCCTAAGCTCATAATCATTTCTCAAGCATTAAATCCCTGCATGAATATCATAAATGGAGAAAGAGTCCTCGTTTATCAGCATAACTTCTTTTTTTTCAAAATTATCCATTGTTAAGCCTTGCAATCTTCCTTTCAATTATCCATCTCTACCTTTATCAATTGTCATCATGGATCCCTTGACAAATGAACAAGTTGATTATCCACCAAGGTTAACTAAGTTTATCCAGCGATCTATTTAATTTTAAACCCTGTCACGATTACAAGTTGATTTAATTTTCACTTAAAAAGAGAAAAGAAGATCTTCCTTTAATTTTATGTCCAACTTGTGAGATTCCAATTAAGACATGGAAATGCAACGTAAATAATCAAACGATAAAATAGCTGAGACACGTGACAATTAGGTCATTTCATTTGTCTTAGTCTTACGAAAATGGGAGCAGAGCAATAATGAAAACGCAGAAATGTGATCGATTCACTTATAAATTATCAATCCCAGGTGCTAGTATATTATATTGTAAGTCCAATCATTTTTCATTTGCTTTTTCTTACTTAATTTATTATTTTAGATTTAACATTATTGGTAAATAAGTTTGTGTGCCTGCAAGGACAGGTTATAGCAAATTCAGGCATTATTGGGTAGCCCCCCTCCAAAGTCATTTTCTTTTTTAAAAAAGGTGAGGATTTATTTATTTATGAGTGATGAATATGAGTTCTTTGGAATTTTGATATATATTACTATTTAAAGTATTTTTTTATTTTAAAAAATTAATTTCAAGTATAAAAAATAAATTTTTTTATGAAAAATAAGTTAAATCACAGCTCCAAAAGCACATAGAAATCTAGTAAAAAAAATGAAAAGTTATATTTTATCCAACCATGATATTTATAATCACTTTCTGAATTTTTTTTTCCTTGTGAATGCACAAATTTAATATGAATGATCTATTAAATTTGATTAAAAAAATAGTGTTCAATGTATGAAACTTATTTGATGAATGTACTTAGATTTTTTTTTATCATGTAGTTTGAAAATATCTTTTATTTTATGAGACAATAGTTTTTAATTAAAGGAAAGATTTGAGATAAAATTTTAGGAGTCAATTAATTTAATAAATAAGATTGATTTTGAAATCAAATATTTTTGGAAAAAGAGATGGAATAATTTTTAATTTTGCCTTTTATTTGAATTTCATTGTCTAAGACTTGATTGGTAATATAATTATAATTTTATAGATATCATTAAAGTTTTTTTTTAATTGCAACTTAAATCAAGAATTTAACAATAATGGCTATTAAAATAAATTATTAACAATGTACAATCAAATTAATAGAAACGGAGAAATTATTATTCACCATACCTATTATATTGTGAATTGCAATAACAATTTATAATATATTGTTTCTTTTAGTTTTTAAAAACTATTATTCATCCACACTCATTACATTGTGAATTACAATAATAATTCACAATATGTTGCTTTTTTAAAAAAAATCTTTGTTATCATTTCTTTGAAAATTGTTTTTGTTTATTTCATCTTTTTAATATTAAGATTATTGATAATTGAGTTTTGTTATTTATTTAATTTTTTTATAGGAAATATTCAAGTGGTTTACGAGTTTATTAGAGTAATTTAAATTGTCTCAATTTATAGGTTTGGTAGAGTTTTTTTTTTTATTAAACTTGCCTTTGTTATTATTATTTTTTTATATAGTTTTTTTAAAAATAATTTTTGAAAAGAGCCTTGTATATTTATAAAATCTGTTACAACCAGAAATTAATTAATTTATTCTACCTAAAAAGTTGAGAAATAGTTGAGTTCATTTAGCAACCTAATTAATGTATATGAATAAATATCTCCATCTAATACACAAAATGCTTTTTTATATATCATCTAAGCCAACCAAACAAGTTGGCATCACCAGAGATTCTTGAATTATTAAACAAGTAATTCAAAAACAAATAGTAGGGTGATCAAGAAAATAGTTTTTTTTTTACTTTAAATATTTAAATTGGTATTCAAAATAATTTATAAAATTTATTGGAATGCATTAAGCTCATTCACGAGATGGGATTTAATCTATACCATTTAGGATCCACAAAAAAGAAAGATTCTAAAAATTATATACTTGAAACAAAAATGGCAAATTTATGTTGACCATGTTTTCTTTCTAATAATATCAAAAATAAACTTTTATCCTTGAGAATCCTTCAAAATTAAATTACAGAATGCAAGATAATGCTAGCTGACGTGGGAACCCCCTATAAATACTCTTCTCGTCAAGGGCATTATTCTTGCAAGAGCTCAATCTTCTCACCCTTGTCTTCTTCTCTCTCCTTTAATAATTCTCTGACATAGCCAGGAGATGGGTAATAAACACACGGAGGAGATTGGTCTTGGCTATGGTCATAAACGCCTGGACAGCCTTGAAGAGAATGTTTCTGTGTTCTTTCCTGAAGATTTTGCTGATGAGTCTGGTCGCTCTTTCGAGGACGAAGATGACTACGAGTCTGATCACGGCTTCCATGACCCCATGGAAAGGGCTATATTTTGGGAATCCCAAGAGGCCTTGCTTCAGGTATTTAATTTTAATTACAATAATTTACCAAAAAAAAAACAGAGATTATAATAATTATAACTAAAGGGTTGGAATTGCTTCCTTTTGTTCTTCTGTATTTGGCTTCTTTAGAAATGATATATCATGCACGATGCTATTCAAGTTCAGAAGTTTACTATGGCCAGCTACCTGATCAGGAAATTAATATTATTAGTATGTTTGCAACTAGATAAAAAAAAGGAAATGAATATTAATAAAAATTTTACAATTAATCTCTTTATAATAGGATAGTTAGTACTCCAAAATCTCTCATCCTAGCCTTTAACCAATAATTAAGTGTTAAGTTTTTTTCATTTTGTGTTATCTTTAGACTATGGATTTGAGACAAAATTGAAATTATGCAATAACTACTTGGATTGCAATACGAATTTATAAATGTTTGTCTGTGTATAACATAGGATATCAATTGGTATAGTGATGCAACAACATACAGGGACCGACCTCCATTATGTTTTGGGGAGCTTGGCACCCTCAAAGTTTTATAATATCTTAATTTTAGTATTTTTTTTATATTTTTCATAATACTTATACATACAGCCCATTTTAAAATAAAATATTTACTCTCCAACCTTATAATTTTTACATGAAGGCACCCTCAGAAAAAAAAAAAAAACTTATAGTTCCGCCCCTGTCAACATAGGATGGGAGCTTGTTTTGAGATTTTTTTTCCTTTAATATTGGTACTATTTATTTTTGCAGTGGAGCAATGCTTTTAAAATAATAGATTTTTTAAAATTAATTTTCAATGTTTTTGAATCATTTTAATATATTTATAAAAAATATATTATTTTAATATACCTCTAACTAAAATAAACTTTAAAAAATAACTATTATTATAATATTAAATACTGCAATAATTCTTGATACAGAGCATTTGAAGAATGTACTTGTTTTTCTAAGATGCTCTCTGAATTGGAGTACTCTTCAACGCCAAAAAGATTTGTGAATTAAAGTGACCAATCATTAGTTATTTTTTTCTATTTCTGTAGAGATATGATTTTGAGATTTTTCAGCACTGAATCCACTCATTGAATGGACAAGCAACACCAGGGGACTTCCTGGAAACCACTACCACCATATTGATTTAGATTTTTAGACGAATCAGGTCCTTTTGTCCAGAGAATATAAGATGTTTTGGGGGCGGAAAGTATAAACATCAAAATAAATGTGTTAAATATTGTATGGTTGTCACTGATTTGGAAATTTGCTCAATTTTGGCATCATTTTCGTTACAGACAACCTTAATTGTAACTGGTAATAATGGTGCCACATGTACCGTCGCCATCCTCCAGTTGTTAACAATGAATCGTGTGCAAATTGGGTAGGAATGAAAGCGATGTCCACCCATAAAATCTTGGAGAAAGAAGACAAATTTAGCTTCGATTGGGCTATATTGTACTTCGTTGAAATTTCAATCGTCATTTCGATAGTGGGTAAGAAGGGCGATAAAAAAAAGAAAAAAAAAACTTATTACTATGACGTACTGAATCGAGCACTTCTATAAAAATAAATAAATAAAAATATAGGGAGTAATTTTAGCCAACTCACGAGCTCATTACCTCGTGAAAGCTCTTAATAATGTAACAGGTAATTGTGAGATTTAGCGATGCCGATAATTTTTTTTGCAGGAAGTCTTGAACCGCTGTAGCAAAACAGGTTCAAAGTTAAGGCAGGAGGTCTACAGAATCACAGGGGTAGCGAAGGAGGCTGATTTTTGCAGCTGCCTGAAGCCCAGTAAAGGGTGCACTAGCTGTTTAAGGCAGAGGGTTGTCAATTTGCTCACCCAAAAGGGATTTGTTGCAGCTCTTTGCACGTCAAAGTGGAAAAACACCAAAAAGCATCCAGGAGGTGATCTAATTCTATACTTGTATGCTTAATTAAATGGATTTATTAAATTTAAAATTAACTTTTTTTAGGAGGTACAACAAGGTTTATACTAGACAACTAAGAACAATTTTTTTAACAAAAGATTATTACATAAAACATGGTTACTGTAGAGCAAGAGAATTCATATTTCAGGGAATATAAAATTTTATGCTGAAATTGAGATCCACTGCACCAGTCAAGAAATTATTACATTATCCTTATCCTTTTTAAAATTTGAAGGTGAAACCTTGAAATAGAAGATTAGGCAAATTCTACAAGGCCTTTAAATAGAAAATATAGTCATGAAAAGATCTATTCTTTCCTTCTTGTATAAAAGAGTTATGCTGTTTCTTAAGATACCCCTTCTCTCTCTCTGTGTTTAATATGACTTTTATCCATGCCCTTAATTTCCAGGGAAGCATGAGTACGTAGAAATGATTGCAAGCACAATCGGAAGCAAGAAGAAAATTCCATATCTGATTGAGTTGGAATTCCGAGACCAGTTTGAGATGGCTAAAGCATGTGATGAGTACCGCAATCTTGTGGCCCAGTTGCCAGAATACTACATAGGAAAAGCTGAATACCTCAACGCCATTGTGGGCATTCTATGTGATGCAGCCAAGAGATCAATGAAAGAGAAGAAAATCCACATGGGTCCATGGAGAAAGAGAAGCTTCATGCAAATGAAATGGTCTAATACTTCTGGAAGAAGGTCTGTTGATGATTCTTCAAGCAAGATATCTTCTCTGCCCTCATCAAGACAAGCACATGAATCTTGCTTTCACTTCTCTGCTGCTCCAGCATTGACTGTGACTTAGAAGGTCATACGATGTCAACCAATTTTGTTCTTGTGATAGGGAAGTTTTGACCGTCTTGAGCAGTGCCACCTGTATAAGTAATCCATATGGATGGAGGCAATGAATAGGATTATTGTATACCGAGTGCTTGTAGTTGTACTTGCGGCTATATATGGTTGAAGGCAGACCCCGATGCTGAGCTTTCTAAATGGGGAGCTAGTTTGGCATCTTTGTGGGTCATTTAAGTAGTATTGTAAGTCATGTTAGAGGGGCTTGAAGTGTTCCAGTACGATGCTAGAATACTGCATTGTTCAGGATAAAAAACATTGAGTGTAATATCATTGATGTATTGTGTTCAAGTTTTATGCAACTATATATCCATCATCGCGTGCATTTTGTGCAGTGTGTTTCCATTAGAAAATTAACTTTGTAGTTTAAAACAAGGTGTGTAGAAACATAAATTTTCTACCAATCAAATTTCATCAAGTTTTATTTTATTCTTTAAAAGAAAGAATAAAATAAAATTGAAATAAATGACATGGAAAATAAATGAGCCTTTATATATTTCTTGACCAATGAAAAGTTGACACGTGGGATGAGATATTCAAGATATCTTATCATAAATTCAATATCCCATCATATATCTTTTCATAAATATATCATATCAATAAATATCAACCAATAAAATTATGCCATGTGGCATTGGAAAATGACCTGAGAGCCCCTACATATCTCTATAAATAGAGGGCCTCAACCTAAAGGAAAAGGATTCCGGGAGAGACAAATTTTCTTCAAGTCAAACTCTTCAAGCAAGGAAGCCCTCTCTCTCAAAGAGTTCTCAAGCCTCCTTCATCTACGCTTGAAGCCTACAAAGAACGAAGCTCTGTTGGATCAAGCCAAAACACCCCATAAGAGTTCTTCAACAACACTTTGAAGACGAATCAAAGGTAATCTTCAAAGCATCAAATCATCAAATCTTGCTTCGCAATACACGCCCAAATTCACGTTCTTGCAAAGCACGAATCTTGGCTTGATTACTCAAATAAATCAAGTCACCATACATCAAATCCAAGGGAAGAATCAGAGGATTGTCATATTCTTTTGAAAGAATATATTACATAGAGATTGTACCCATTCATATATTAATAAAATCATATATTTGTACACGTGTGCTTGTTTAATTTCAGGTGCTCAAAATTGTGTCTATAAATTTCTGGCGACTCCACTGGGGAAATCTCTACCTCTCATCTCTTCCCTTCAAGAAAGAATTTTCAACAAACTCTTAATGGCAACTAGGAGGAACATTATCACCATTGTTGCTTCGAAAAGCAACAAGGCCACTGATTCAAGTCACCAATATACTATTGAAGATTCTTCAACACTGCCATTGAAAACAAAATCCATCGTCGAGTTGTATGAACAAACTAAGCCGACTCTCAAGTTGACATCAACTTCGAATGCAAGAGGGGCACCAGATCTCGCCTCGAAAATAAAGCCACAAGCAACTCCACTACAAGAGTCTAGTGGGGCGTGCGAAATTCTCTTCAGCATTCAAGGTGACTTCGACAATTCACCTATGGAAACTTCTCCGTGTCAATCACCAAGTAAGGCTCTGAGTTTTGGCACCATGTCAGTGATGATGACCAAGACAACATCTTTAGAGGATCTAGTGGCTAACTTGACAAAACTTGTCGCAGGGTTTTCGACTTCACTTAAGGCAAAAGACCGCGAGATAGCAAAATTGATGAACAAACTTGAGAGCTTGAACGAAGGAGGCCAAACCTCGACTACCAAGGCTTTTCAAGCAGATCAACTAGATGTCATTGAGGAGTCTACAACCGGAGCTGCGAAGAATGTACGCAGTATTACTGATGGCATCTTCACCACAAATCAACTGAAAGAACTCATCAAGGAAGCCATCACAGACCAAGTGGAAAGCTCAATTCAACCCTCGTATTCGTATGCGAAGCCGTACACCCAAAGAATCGACATGTTAAAGATGCCTCTAAGTTACCAACCACCAAAGTTTCAACAATTCGATGGTAAGGGAAATCCTCGGCAACACGTAGCTCACTTTGTGGAGACCTGCAACAATGCCGGAACTAATGGTGATCTCATGGTAAAACAATTTGTTCGTTCCTTAAAAGGTAATGCCTTCGACTAGTACACTGACTTGGAGTCTGGCTTGATTGATACTTGGGAGCAGTTAGAGCGCGAGTTTCTTAACCGCTTTTACAGCACTCGTCGCGTGGTTAGCATGATTGAACTCACTAATGCACGTCAATGGAAGGAAGAGCCTGTCATCGACTACATTCATCGGTGGAGAAACCTTAGCCTCAACTGTAGAGATCGGCTCACCGAAACTTCTGCACTAGACATATGTATTCAAGGGATGCATTGGGGACTACGCTATATTCTACAAGGCATCAAACCAAAGTCTTTTGAAGAATTGGCTACTCGTGCACACGATATGGAACTTAGCATTGCGGAGGCTGAAAGTTCATTATTACCCATGCAAGAGCCTAAAAGAAATAAACCTGAAGGTCGTAGATTCGGAAAGAGCACTCTAAAAGTCGAGGGAAAGCAATCTTTAGTAGTTAACTCAGCTACTGTAAGGGTACCAACTGGAGTTAAGAGGAATGATCATGCAACGCCCACTACTTTTCAAAAGGGTGAAAGAAAGAAACCATCCTTGAAAGAGCGACAAGAAAAAGTGTATCCATTCCCCGACTCAAACATATCTAGGATGTTGGATGATCTGCTTGAGGCAAATATCATTGAGTTTCCAGAAGTGAAACGCCTTGAAGAAGTAAACCAAGTAGATAATCTGAATTATTGCAAATATCATCGCTTAATCAGTCATCCTGTAGAGAAGTGTTTTGTGTTGAAAGACAAGATCATGAGGCTACACGAGAATGGAGATATTGTCTTTGATGATGAAATAACAGCCTCTAATATCATAACCACGGTCAATTTAGGACCATGTCAATCACTCCCTACAATAAGTTTCGGCTCCTTTGAACCTATAAGACTTGATGCCATTTTCCCGATGAGCTTCGCTGCATCCTCAAGTCTAACTCCATGCATAACCCTCATACCTCAAGTTGACAACTTGAAGCCTAATTCATTTGAAAATTATGATGATGAAGGATGGACTTTAGTCACGCGTAAAAGAGGAAGAAAGAAGCACATGTAGATGACAAAGCCAACTAGAATAAGAATGTCAATGGTGAGGAAGCTAATTGATGAGCCGATAAGTCGAAAGACTGAACGAAAGTCCATGCCAGCTAGAAAGGAGAGTTTTTCAATGCAAAGTCTAAGAAAGCCCGTTATACTGAATGAGTACATGCCAATAGAGATAAGAAGAGTTGAAAATGTACTTGTTACTTGCTATCAGGTTGATAAAGAGAAAACTCTTATTGAACCTATCATGAAGGAAGGTTATGATGACTCTTCAAATTTATGTCACGGTGTATGCACAATAGAGATATCCTTCAGCGATGAAGACTTGTTGCTTGGATCAAAACTCCATAACCGACCTCTTTTCATTAAAGGATATGTTGATGAAAAGATGGTGAATCGTATCTTGGTGGATGATGGCTCAGCGGTCAATATACTACCTCTTAAGACTATGAAAGAGCTAGGGATTCCTATGGATGAACTTTTCCCAAGTCATTTAATGATTCAAGGTTTTAATCAAGGTGGGCAAAACGCCATCGGAAAGATAAGACTCGCAATGCACATGGAAGATATGGAATCCAATGCACTTTTCCATGTCATAGATGCCAAAACTACTTACAATATGTTGCTTGGGCGACCATGGATGCATGAAAATGGTATCATCTCCTCAACACTCCACCAATGTTTTAAGTATTGTCGAGATGGACAAATAAGGAAGATAGTGGCGGACACCGACCCCTTCACCATAGCTGAAGCTCACTTTGCAGACACAAAATTCTATTTCAAGTCAAATGTGATTGAAGAGCTACGATCCCCACCTGACCATCTAGGAGAGGGAAGAATTGACTCCAAAAGCTGAAAAGGGCATAAGTCATCTGCAAATGAAAGGGTGTCTCAGCCGATGAGGAATCAAGGAAAAGAAAAGGTGGTAGAAAACTTTGTTAACAATAAACTACCACTTAAAGCCACAGTACTCCGATATATCCCAGTATCAGCAAGAAAAGAAGGTCAATCTTCTTTTGCCAAGGATGAAGAGAAGATCAATAAGGGGCTTGAAAACTTGACCTTGCCAGCTACTAATCTCGCCTTGAACAAGGTCTCAAAACCTTTATTAAAAGGGTTCGTTCATCAAACTGAGTTGGTGGTGATAAATCCTAGAGGACTCCCTGATAAACGGGCGAATGGCTTTGATCCCAATGCTTATAAGCTTTTAGCTAAGGCTGGTTATAGTCGTGAGGACATCAATAAGTTAGTGAAGGATGGTGATACTACTCAACTTGAAGGTAAACACGTTTCTACAAAGACTAGAAAGGCATGGAGAGAGAAGGAAACTTACGGCAAAACTTTAAGGGCTGGTCTTGGATACGAGTCTTCTACACCGCTACATTTTCAGATTAATAAAGAAGCCTCACAATACATAAGTGCGGAAGAAGTGAAGGACAAACAACAAAATCAGTTGGCACCTCTTAGAGCTTCAGTCTGGGATCGTCTTGGTGGAACTACAAGTCGTGCTCCTGTTTTTGCCAGGATTGGAACCCAAAATAATGGAAAGGCGCTAAAACGCACATCAGTCTTTGCAAGACTTGGACAATCCATGTCAAAAGATAACAAGCATACACTCGATCATCAATCAAGTTCGATGAGTGATTTAAAGGTTCTTCGTAGCAAAATACCTTCACGCATGAAGAGACAATGTGAATGGATGGTGAGTGCTGAGGAGACATTGAAAGGAAAAACACACACAATAGTGATGACAAACCCCTATAATGAAGAAAAGGAAGATGAAATAATGTGTCTCACTTCAAATCACATCACTATTGAAGAAGATGATAATGATAAGTTTGTCGTTGAAGAAGATGTTGAGGAAGCTCTGCCTTCCCTTGAATCAGAAAATAAGCCTACAATGGATGAACTTAAAGAGGTTAACTTGGGAACTGTTGAAAACCCACGACCAACCTTTATCAATGCAAATTTATCACTTGAAGAGGAAGCAAATTACATGGAACTTTTGATGGAGTATCAAGATGTCTTTGCTTGGTCCTATGATGAAATGCCAGGTTTAGACCCAAGGGTTGTTGTCCACCAACTAGTAGTAAAACATGGGGCTAGACCTGTAAAACAAACTCAGCGTCGCTTCCGTCCTGAACTCATATCACAGATTGAGGTTGAAGTCAATAAACTTATCCAAGCAGGTTTCATTCGTGAGGTCAAGTATCCTACATGGATTTCAAATATTGTGCCAGTAAAAAAGAAGAATGGCCAAATGCGTGTTTGCGTGGATTTTCGAGACCTTAACAATGCTTGTCCCAAAGATGACTTTCCACTTCCAATTATCGAGATCATGGTCGACGCTACCACAGGTCATGGGAGATTAACCTTCATGGACGGTTCATCTGGCTATAATCAAATTCGAATGGCACCCGCAGATGAGGAGAAGACGGCCTTCCGAACTCCGAAAGGGATATATTGCTATAAAGTTATGCCTTTTGGCTTAAAGAATGCAGGTGCCACTTATCAAAGGGCGATGCAGAAGATTTTTGATGATATGCTTCACCAACATGTTGAATGCTATGTTGACGACCTCGTGGTGAAATCAAAAGAAAAAGAAAATCATTTGCAAGATCTTCGTTTGGTATTTGAACGATTACGTCGATTCCAGCTAAAAATGAACCCACTAAAATGCGCATTTGGTGTGTCATTAGGCAAATTCCTAGGGTTTATAGTTCGACATCGAGGGATTGAGATTGACCAGTCTAAGATTGAAGCCATTCTAAAAATGTCAGAGCCAAGAAACATCCATGAGTTGAAGAGTCTCCAAGGAAAGTTGGCCTATATACGGAGATTTATTTCTAACTTAGCGGGTCGATGTCAACCATTCACCCACTTAATGAAGAAGGATACGTCATTCTATTGGGATGAAGCTTGTACTAATGCCTTCAATAAGATAAAAAAATACTTGTTGAATCCGCCTGTCCTTCAAGCACCGGTACCGAGACGCCCACTTATCCTCTAAATTGCAGCTCAAATACGTTCCTTGGGGGTGTTGTTGGCATAACAAAATGATGAAGGCAAGGAAAGTGCTCTCTACTACCTTAGTAGGACATTAAATGGGGCTGAACTGAATTATTCTCCAATAGAGAAGACATGTCTAGCATTAATGTTTGCAATAAAGAAGCTAAGGCATTACCTCCAAGCGCATTCAGTAAGACTAATCTCCCGAGCTGACCCTCTCAAGTACATCATCTCAAGACTAGTACTATCAGGAAGATTGGCAAAATGGGCTTTATTGCTTCAAGAATTTGAAATTGTCTACGTCTCATAAAAGGCTATCAAAGGGCAAGCACTAGCTGATTTTCTCGCTGATCATCCTATTCCCGATGAATGGAAGTTCTCTGAAGACCTGCCTGATGAGGACGTTTTGTTTATTGAAATGTCAGAACCATGGAAAATGTTCTTTGATGGCGTAGCACGACAAGATGGAGCCGGGGCTAGGGTTATATTCATCACACCGGAAGGAGAGGTCTTGCCTTTCTCCTTTTCACTTACCGAATGTTGTTCTAATAACATGGCCGAATATCAAGCCTTGATTCTTGGGTTGGAAATGGCGGTGAATATAAAGATGTCTCGCCTTAAAGTTTATGGGGATTCTCAATTAGTCATCAGACAACTCCTCTCACTATATGAAGTCAAGAAGCCAGAGTTCATCCCATATCACAAGTATGCACTTAAACTGATAACATCACTTGATTGTGTCACTTTAGAACATGTGCCACGAAAAGAGAATAAGCAAGCCGATGCCTTAGCAAATCTTGCGTCAACATTAGCATCATATAGTGAGGAGATAAAAGTCCCTGTATGTCAAAGATGGGTCGTTCCACCGCTAAATCATGACATAGAAGAGAAAGAACAAGTGGGTATAGTTTCTATCTACGAGATTGAAAGAGAAGACTGGCGTCAGCCACTTATCGATTATTTGAGACATGGAAAGCTACCTAAAGACCTACGTCACAAGACAGAGGTGAGGCGAAGAGCTTCTCGCTTCATATACTTTCAAGGCACTCTTTACCGACGCTCTTTTGATGGAGTGTTTTTGCGTTGTCTCGGAGAAGAAGAAGCAACAAAAGCACTAGAGGAAACTCACTCAGGGATCTGTGGAGCACACCAATCAGGCCCTAAACTTCACTTCTGGATCAAAAGAATGGGATATTACTGGCCGACAATGGTGAAGGATTGCATAGACTATGCTAGAAAATGTCAAAGTTGTCAATTGCATGCTAATTTGATCCATCAGCCACCCGAGCCTTTACACCCGACAGTTGCCTCTTGGCCCTTTGATGCTTGGGGACTTGATGTGGTAGGACCATTGCCAAAAAGCTCTGAGGGGCATCTTTACATATTGGCTGCAACAGATTACTTCTCAAAGTGGGCAGAAGCTGCAGCATTAAAAGAGGTCAAGAAAGAGACAGTTGTAAACTTCATTCGAACAAACATCATTTACTGTTATGGGGTACCAAGATACATCATAACCGATAATGGAAAGGAGTTCTACAATACAGCCATGAACAAGTTGTGTGCACAATTCAGCTTCAAATAGCATAACTCTTCTATGTACAATGCTCCGGCTAATGGTTTAGCAGAAGCCTTTAACAAGACTTTATGCAACATTCTCAAGAAGGTGGTGAATCGCTCGAAGAAGGACTGGCATGAGAGAATTGGGGAGGCATTATGGGCTTATCGTACTACATTCCGAACACCAACTCAAGCTACTCCATATTCCTTGGTATACAGGGTCGAAGCTGTTCTTCCACTAGAATGTCAAATTCCATCTTTGAGAATCGCAATCCAAGAAGGACTTTCCAATGAAGACAATGTTCATCTACGCCTTGAAGAGCTTGAAGCTTTAGATGAAAAACGTCTTGAGGCACAACATCGATTAGAATGTTATCAAGCACGACTTTGTAGGGCTTTCAACAAGAAGGTGCGAACACGCTCATTCCAAGAAGGAGATCTTTTCTTGGCAGTACGACGCCCAATAATCATGTCAAAACGCATGGACAACAAATTCCTCTCCAAATCAGTTTCACTTATGTGGTTCAAGAAGTCTACACCAATGGAGCTTACAAAATTATCGATGAGAATGGATTGAAGATTGGGCCTATCAACGGCAAATTCTTGAAAAGATACTATGCTTGAAATCTGATGTAGCTCCTGGCCCGCACGAGCTAAAACTGTGAAAGGCACAAAAAAAATAAAATTGAACTACGTTATGACTTGATCCTTTATCCACAAAGGTACGTAGGCAACTCAAAATCCATTCTAGGTACAGTCACAAAAAAGGTCTTTGATAAAAAAAAAACAAAAACAAATGTTTTGAACTACGCTGTGACTTGATCCTTTATCCATAAAGGTATGTAGGCAACTTAGAATTTATTCTAAGTACAGTCGTACATCATCCTTTAAAAGCTATTTGAGCCAATATGATTGTTCACATGAAAAAAAAAGAGGGATAAATAAACCTCAAAACACAATCATAAAATGGAAATCCAGGTAACAAGACACAAGTGAAGGTAAAATATAGACTTTATTAATAGAAAGAAGAATTCTATTACATAAAGTATGTAGCCTCAACAGAAAGTCACAAGCTGGTGTTACCAAAACAAAAAAATTCCAAAGCATAAGAAATCATTATCATACTACGGTTTCCAACTATGTCCTGCTAACTCCTTTTATTTGGTCTCCAACAATCCTTTCAATTTTTGAAGAATGGCTGCATCAGTTTCACTTATCACAAGGGAAGAGGATAGTGTGGTGATCTCTGCTCGAATGCTGGAGGTGATGATTTTCCTCTCAGAAAGTTTTTCATCACACGCCTTAAGAGATGACTCTAACTCAGTCTTCTTACTCTGCAGCTCCATTAATTGTTTCGCTATTTTTGTTATCTCAGCATGAGTGGTGGAAATAGATTTAGATGCCTTGTCTTCAAAAGCTTTTGAATCTTTAAGTTGTACTTCAAGCTTTTCAACATCTAAGGCTCGTTGCTCTGATGTCATCATAGGAGATAATAAAGCCTCTAAGTGGATAAACTTTTTAGCATCCTCAATCACCTCAGTCACCATTCTTCTGATAGAGGAGCAATCAACCTTTATATCTTCAATGGAGTGGAGGATCTTCTCAACTTCACCAGCCAGGTTAGGAATATAATGGATCGGTGTACGGACAATCTTATTTCTGATGCTCTCCCAACACTTGATAGCAAATTCAGATCTTATCTCTCTTATTATGTCATCAGCACAATACCTAGTAACTTCTAAAGGCTCAAAGGCAGTAGTAGGTCCAAGATTATGCAAGTTGGTCACTATATTAAAGATCGGCGGAGGTGGATTAGGCTGCTCATGTGGTGAACTAAATGAAGGATGAGAGTTTCCAATCCCAGTAGCTAAAATATTGAAAGGGTTAGGGCTAGCAACAGAAGCAACACTCATTTCTGGCCCAATATATATATCAAAGTCATTCCCCAGGTCTTGTTGACCAAGCTGAAATAAAGAACAAAAAAAGAGAGGGGGGGTTAATATATGACAAGTAACATGAATTAGAATAAAAAAAAAAGAGAAAAAAAAGTGTCAAACCAGTTCATCAATATTGTCTGGCATGATTGATGCACTAGCGACTCCATGAAGAAAACCCGAGCCGCAAGGATTGAACACTTTCTTGGTACGTTTTAAACGTTTCCAATGATGATCACTATTTTCATGCTCACTATCCTCAACATTTAAGATTGCTTCAAAATTGTCTTGTTTCTCCTGCTACATGCATATCCTTATGAGTATCTCAATAAAAAAAAAAAGGGGGAATTAATAAGGCACATAAAAATAGGGATAAGTATTTATTTACCAATTGTGGAGAAAAGGATTGTGTACTTCTTTCCTTTGCTTCTGAGGAGTTAGAGGATTTCTTATTGAGATGATCTTTTGAAGTACTCACTCTCTTCACACTAGGAATCACAAGTGGTGTCCTCCTTATATGGGCAGATGTTTGAGTACCATCTTCCTTGCCTAAATCAACATCAACTGTCCGCTTATCTCTTTTATGGGTAGGAGAAGATCGTTTCTTTTTGGTTAAGAGAGGGTCATTCTTCTTTTCTTTTGTCCTTCGAGATACTATGGCAACATTACCAGGACTTTTGAGAATGATCTTTACCTCTGAAGAACAAACTTTGGACCACTTCGGAGTCCACCAGTCCATGTAACGTTTAGTCACCAAAGGAAGTTTATCACTTGGGGGCAACGAAAGCTTGCACTGAGAATGAGTGTTGAGTTTGGTAAAACTATGCCAAAGTTGGGATACATCCTCCAAGGTTGGAACTCCAGTTCTCCCTTCAAAGTCACGGGGAACATGTTGGCAAATCCCAAATTGTCGACTGAATCTATCAGAACAGTAAGACTCAATAATAAAAGTATCATCATAACGAAGAGACAAATAGCCGGATTGAATACACATAAAGTAGTCACTCTTGAGGACTGATAAGTTGCCATCATCACACAAAACCACGACTTTGGCCAAGGGAAGTAATGCAGGAAATATGACTCTCTTGGGATCTCTGAAAAGAGCATTAGCTTGAGATTCATTGAAATGTTTTGCCAACCCCACGCCGGCATATTTTGTCATCCCAACTAACTTGGCAGGACTAATGGCTGTTTGATGGGTGCCAAATTTTTCAGCAAGCCAACTGCTGAGAAAATGAATAGGAAAAGGGATGTCTCGTGCGATCACAGTTAATGCAGATTGAACTTCCTTTAGACCTTTGAAAATACTTGCTAGAACTGGTATCGCAAGAGAGAATTGCCTTCCAACTACCATCATGGATGCTACTTTGAAAGTACTAGGACGAATGAAACCAACATCCTTGCTAGGAAATACAAATTTGCATAGCCAGCATGAAAGAAAAGCCGCTAAATAAACTTCATCTTGAATATGAGAAGGGACATTAAGCTCTTTAGAAGGATGAATGAATTTGCTGGAACGAACGCGAGACTTATCAATTGAGCCAGATGGATAGGTAGTCTTATTGGATCTGCTAGACTTACCCACAGAAAAGGGTACCTTGTATCTCAAATCATCTCGAAACCAGAAATCTACCCAATCTTGAAGGGTCATTATATGGTCACCATCAATGGTCTGACATTCTTTATGAAAGGCGATAAATAGGTACTTGCAGCTCTTTGGAAGAAAAGAATATCCTTTCTTGTCAGCTTCATTAAGTTCATCAGCAGAAGGAATGACTTCATCATAAAAAGTACCAAAAATAGGAAGACCGCTACATGATTTTAACTCCCAAAGGGATATAGACTCCTCTCCATTTGGGGTAGATAGCGTGTTGGTAGCAGGATTCCAATGATTATAGAAAGAAAGGATAACATTCATCTGCCAGTCATATGTAAAAAGGGATGCAAAAATGGTGTCTCGAATATGTGCCCTCTCGAGGATTGGCTCGTAATGTTTCAAAATATCTTTTGTCCATTCCCAATACTTGGGAGTATACTCAAGTGCATCGGAGATTGGGAAATAATCCTTGCAAGTAGCATTTCCATCACATTTACGATAGTCTAATGACGGCAGATCAGCTAGAAAAGTTGTTGAATGTGGAAAGGAGGATTGAAGTTGTAAAACTGATTGAGGCAAACCACCATGACCATAAAGTTCATAAGAAGTGTCCAATGACCAGGAAGTCAAATGCTTGATGCTTTCGGAAGACCGCTTCTTAGCAAATGAACCAATGGCAGGTTCATATACGGGAAGGCTTGTTCGACGATACTTCTCATCAATTACTAAGAATCTTTTTGTGGAAGAAGAAGAATTCTTGAAAAGCACCATCTAAAAAGAAAAGGTAGACATAAAAATACGTGAATTAGATGCATATTGAAAGAAGAAATGGGGAACAAGATTATAAATCCCATGATATTTATATGTCCTAAAAAAAAAAGGTAATAATAAAAAAGGGAGAGAATAAGAACTTACCTCGATCAAGAATGAAAGAAAAGTGATGCTCCAATGTTAAAAAAAAGAAAAGGACTTGCCAAAATTGATGACGCGTTAAAAAAAAGAAGAAGCAACCGTGATCCTTAAGAAACAACTCGTCAAGCACCAAGGCTTGTGAAGTATTATGGCAAGAGAATTCAGATCACCCAAAGAAGCCTGCAGCCCTGCAATAAGAATAGATGTTAATTAATGGAAACAGGCAGGCTCACCAACAACTCAATCAGGCTTAGTCAAGTCTATTTCAATAACAAGTTTGCGCCATCGATCATGCAGTCGCAGAAGCAGAAAAGGTTGCTCTTGGTTAACACACAGATGTCAACAATATGTTTTTCCTCAACAAGAAAGCTGCTACAACTCCTCCAAATATATTTTTGGCCTCTATATTTTCTCTTCCAGTACAAGCTCTCTCTTTGGATGTGCTATCAAGAAACTTTGCAGTGCTCCAAGGCTTTGAAAGGAGTTCTTTCATCTAGATAACAACAGTCGTGAAACAACTTTTCCACAGCCTGCTAAGGTGAAGTTAAAAAACAAAAAAAAATTTTGTTGTTGTTGCTGCGGCATCCAGAGCTCATCGTTACTGTCTACACAAAGAAAATGGTTGCCTTCTAGTCGCTGAGCAGTCACCATCTCTGCATCTCCATGCAATTCGACCATGGCAGAGAAAATAACACATTGCCAAATGCAGTTTCACTACGTCACTATATAATTCAACGAATAGAGGACTGCGGATTGTCAAGTTTTCCACGTCACATCTTAAGACTATGCAAATTGCTGGAAATATTTCGTTAAGTAGTCGCTCCCCTTTTGCTTTATTCTAGGCCATGCATAATTTCACTTTTCTCCATACGGTAAAAAAAAAATAGAAAGACGATGCAAGTGCATTTTTAAAAGAGAGGAATTTAAATTACTATCATCATGAGCTTTGGTTAGAAGTTTAAAGCTTATTGCACCTGCACAAACTCAGAATTGTGTCCTACATACATATAAAAACAAAAAAAAGGACTTGCAGTTGTAAAACAAACACTGAAGAGCTATGCATACCTACTAAGACTGTCGGTGATCTGGAACTTCCAGGTGGATGCTACACAGTTAATGAAGGAACAGAAGGACTGCTAAGTTGGTGACAAAAAAAAAAAGAAAGGCAATGTAGTGGCCTTTTATAGCCACACTATAGACCGTTGCCTGATTACAAAAGAAGAAGAAAAAAACTCGTATTCTGTGATAGAAAGGTCGGCTATGCAAGTTGCTTTTCCTCTTCTGAAACAAGAGCAATAATTTTCCTGTTCAGTTCTGCAAAATTTTCCTATTCAAGTCATAAAAAAAAAAAAAACGATAATTCCTATTCAGTTCTGCACTTTTCATTTACCCTCCCTTGGCAGTTCATTCAGGAAACAAAGGATGCGACATGCTACCCAAGACAAGTTTTTCCTATGCTGTTGAAAAGGCAAACTATCTTTCCTAACTTGAAAAGCATCTGATTAGTCTTTGCTCTCAATTGGTTAAGAATACAAGGAATTATAAAGTAAAGAGCATTTAAACGGGAATGAAGCAAATATTTCATCAAAGAGTGCGCGTATATCAAGATAAGAAAGAGAATATGAATCAACATCTTTAATATGTGATGATTCATTAACCACTACTCGGAATCACAAACGGATTGCATCATTGGATTCAGAACAATGAAATCTTCAAAACAAGATGTTATACTGACCACTTCCCTGATAAAAAAATTCTGCAGGTCAGTCAAAGTGTTGGTTGCTGTTCGGAATAAAAATAAATTTTGTTTGGTCCTCTAGTACACAACTGTTTCAAATGAGGTAGTCAACTTAAATATTTTATCATTTGATTTGATAAATTTCAATCAAGATTGGTTCATAAATCTCCAATTTTGATTATTATATTTTATTTCACAATGAAATTTATTTATTTATTGTGAAAATATAATACAGTCAAATCAAATTCTAGTCGAAAATATAAAACCCTCTCAACCATATTTTTCGAGACATGCCCACTTGTTTCTAAAGCAAGTGAACTTGTCTCGAGGGGGCATCTGTAGAAACATAAATTTTCTACCAATCAAATTTCATTAAGTTTTATTTTATTCTTTAAAAGAAAGGATAAAATAAAATTGAAATAAATGACATGGAAAATAAATGAGCCTTTATATATTTCTTGGCCAATGAAAAGTTGACACGTGGGATGAGATATTCAAGATATCTTATTATAAATTCAATATCCCATCATATATCTTTTCATAAATATAAGATCATATCAATAAATATCAACCAATAAAATTATGCCATGTGACATTGGAAAATGACCTGAGAGCCCCTACATATCTCTATAAATAGAGGGCCTCAACCTAAAGGAAAAGGATTCCGGGAGAGACAAATTTTCTTCAAGTCAAACTCTTCAAGCAAGGAAGCCCTCTCTCTCAAAGAGTTCTCAAGCCTCCTTCATCTACGCTTGAAGCCTACAAAGAACGAAGCTCTGTTGGATCAAGGCAAAACGCCCCATAAGAGTTCTTCAACAACACTTTGAAGACGAATCAAAGGTAATCTTCAAAGCATCAAATCATCAAATCTTGCTTCGCAATACACGCCCAAATTCACGTTCTTGCAAAGCACGAATCTTGGCTTGATTACTCAAATAAATCAAGTCACCATACATCAAATCCAAGGGAAGAATCAGAGGATTGTCATATTCTTTTGAAAGAATATATTACATAGAGATTGTACCCATTCATATATTAATAAAATCATATATTTGTACACGTGTGCTTGTTTAATTTCAGGTGCTCAAAATTGTGTCTACAAGGTGAACAGTGATGTTCAAGCACAATAAACACAGCCATTATTATTTTTTATATAATCATTGATTTTATTAAAAATAGGGTTATTTAAGCAATAGCCATAAAAAGAAGATGAGAAAACTTATATTGAATTATGAAAAAGAAAAGCAAACAAAACAAATTAAAACATCAATAAATTCTATGTTGGTTTGTTTAAAACTTAATGTCATTTATACTTATTAAAAGATAGAATTTCAAACATGGAAACTAGCGATTATAGGACCAATAAGAGAGATGATGAGGAATCAAACTAAAGCAAGAATCAAGATCTTGAACTAGCTATATATTCCAAGTTGTGCAAAAAAATAAAAGCTTTTAATTTTTTTTCAGGCCATTGGTATAACATATCATCCAAACACCTAGGAAAACATCTACTAATTCCCCATCAAAATAGAATTTTCATTCAAATATTCAAAGCAAAATCACAATGAATAGAAAGATAAAATGTTCTCAATACCTATACTAAGGGTTGCATGTTGCTTGAGTCTCCAACACTAAGCAACGATGAAGCAAGAAACTCTTCGTGATGAGTTTATTTTGAATAGCTAGTCAAATAAAACATTACATTTTTGGGGGGCAATTCTTCAACTAAACATTTGTTTGAAAGTGAAGATTCCCTTCATTTGTAGTTTGTTTGATCAAAGCACAAATCTGCACTGAAAAGCTTCCATCACCAGTGGCTGTCCAAATTTTCTTGTCATGACCACCATTACTCACAACCGATGAAGTGAGGAGATAATTAAGAGAGGCTGCATCTTCTGACTCATAGGCCATAAGTTCTCTTTACCATTTTAAGGACCAGACCCAAGGAATTTCCTTGACTCAATTGTCCTAAATCTGCCACCCAGATCTGCCACTGTTGCATCCCAAGAACTGGAGACAATAAACAATCTTGGAAAGGCATTTTGAAGAGTAACTAATCTGACCCACACATCAGTCCAGAAACAGATAAATGAGTCATTTCCAACAACATGTCGAATACTGCTTCTAATAGTATCGAAAGAAGGATCAACAGGTTGCAAAAGAGACATTATACCACAACACACTCCCGAGAGTATTTGAGAAAATGTTGGCAGGCCATTTGTAAAAATTGGTGTATATTTTTTACAAATATATTCTTTCCAAAGAGAAGTACCAGGAGTACCTAACCGCCACATCCATTTGAATAGCATGAACCAATCCCATGTCCTCCCTTGCATTTATCTCGCATCATAATTTGTCATTGCATCTTGCAAATGTTTCTATGCTTTGAGGCTCTTGACCATAAATACCGCCTCTGGATTGAGTTCAACAACTTTCAGACTCAGAAAAAATGACATAAAATAGAGAGGTAATGAATTCAAGACATTCTTCAGTCGTAAACATATCCTTCTATGTTAAGTAATCTCCCCTTCTATGTTGAAAGCTTGCTTCTGTACTTTTGAATCACGGGTTTCCATGTAGATATCAATCTTGGGTTAGAGCCTAAACGCAGGCCCCGCTAGGAGCATGACAAAATATCATGTTTACAATAAATGGAATCAGCCAGATTAGCACAATAAGAATCACAAATATTTATTCCTATAAGTGACCTCTTAAAAAAATTAATTTGTCAGTATTTCAGGATCTAAAGAGGCCCAGATTTCTCTCAGAAATTGAGGGTGGCGTTGTAACACACTGGTGACCATAGGTTAGACAAATTCTGGGATATTTACTTGCCTCATTTCAGTGACACCCAAAACATACCATGATAATAAAGTATCCAGAAGAAGCATATCCAGTTGCCAGCATCTTCAAGGACATGCATTTCATATCCACCTCCGTTCTCAGCAACCAGATCCTCGGCAGCATAAGGCACTGATTTTAACAAGATTAGCCATATTTCAAGATTACCACAAATTTGTTTCTTCAAATGATTGGTACACTTCATAAATTCCATCGAGGTGAAATATCCAAGAGAAATTAAATTAAGATGGTAAACCAGGAGGGCCATTTGTTCGGAGATTGGTTGCCACCCACTGGTCATAAAAAGCAGAAAGACAATCAATGTCAACAACTTGACAAGATTATAATAAGCATCTTACAGAAAAATATAATAGGAAGTACAGGAAATAAACTAGATAAAATTTATAGCTTAATTACTCGGTAGTCTCAGCTTATAATCTTAAAGTTGCAATTAACATAAAGTAAGCAATGTATTAATTTCTCTAGCAGCTAGTTTGCTTTTTGAGAGCATGTGGTTGCTGGGAATCTCAGATGCCATTGCCTAAGTATGTTTTCCCTCCTTTCCTCGATGTCCAGATTGAAACTCCAGCAAGATATTTTTCTAAACTCAGCAGTCAAACAGCTACTCATAATAACATATCTCAAACCCAATTTGAATCCCGAATCCCACTTCACGAGAATACTAATTTAATGGCTTTTGATATTTGACTCTTTCCCTTTATTTTTCCATAAAATTAATTAATTGGATAGGGTGTTTATTATTATGATTCAACCTCAAAGTTTTGATGAATTTATTTGTTTTTATACCTTTTTCATCATGTAATATGATTTAATATCAAACCCATATTCCTTTTTCATATATGATCTTTATTAAATTCAATTAAAAACCTGGTCAAATTTTTTTTATATATTTCTATTTTTTGGTTATATTTGTGGGCTTGGACTTTTAAACTAAAAAGTCTAGTCCATATTAAGTTGAGTTTAGCTTTATATAAAATCATGTTGGATGTGTTTTTTTTATATAAAAAAATATTTTTTTATTTTTAAAGTATATTTGCTAAATATGGTCTTGAGATATTGTTTAAAGCCTCTAATTTTTAGTTAAGGATATATTTGATAAACACGTCTTATTAATTTTCCAGTTATGTTTTTTTTTTAATATTGTGTGCTTTTGTCAAACAAACATCAAATAATTTTCAAAAAACTTTTTAAAAAATTCATGGATCATTTAAAAATTATTTGTGAAACTTTCACGTGTTTTTTAACATTTTTACTTAATATCAGGGCTATATACTAACCAAGTATTAAATAGCCTGCTTTTCTTTAAAATTTCAGAAAAAACATACAAAAAATAAAAATTCCTAATTGTTTTAAAAAATAAAAAAATATGTTTTGCAAGTTTCTAAAAAATAAATTATATTTGCATAATTTACCGTACTAAAAATCATAAAAATAGTCCTTTTATTTTGAATGCATTTTTTATTTAATAATTAGTTTCTTAAATCCATGAAAACTTGTCTTACATTAAAAAAATTAAAAAAATATTTTTTTTCTTTTAATATACGAGATTATGAACTTGTATATAAGATCTATTGTCAATATTGAATAAAAAGATAATTTTTTTATTTTTATTTATTTACTTTAGAATGGTTAGGATTTAACCTGATAAAATAATAACTTTACCGAGCAGGATTTTCTTAAACTTTAGACAAGCTAATAATTAAAAAACACAATAATATTTTAGTGTATATTAGACAAATAAATAATACATCTTACGAAAGGTATAGTGCATTAAAGGTGATGAGTCTTTTCCGTGCATTACTAGTCTCTTACCTAGAGTCTTATAGATCATTAGATTTTTTAATAACCATAACATTAGATGGCGACTCATGAACCCTTCAAATCATATTTTTTATGATTTTTCAAACATATCCAAAACCTCCCTTGATCTAAGAGTCTTACCTGTTGTTTGACGTCAAGCACATCACAATAATGACGATCATCCTTCTAGATCAGGATTTGGTTGGTGTAGAAAGAACAAGATTTGTTTTCTTTTTATGGTTCAAAAGATTTTGAGTTGTAATCTTGTATTTTAATTATTAGAAACCTCAACTGGTCTATATAGTCTGGATAGAGGAAGTGGTTATATATAGGAAGGAAAATATCACCTCTAGTACACCTTACCTAAGTTAATTTGCATTACTTATTCTTTCTGATTATTACTAAGATTTTATTGTATTTTTTAATCCATTGGTCTAGCTATTGATTAAAGTAGGGAATTAGTACTTGAAAGTGTATTTTTATCAAAGTTTTATATTATCATTTTGTACTTTGAAGTATCAATAACTCCTAAATAAAAATATGTTTTATAATAATAAGTCTGATACCATAAGATACCTTTAATTTATGGTAAATGTTTATCCTAAGTGCAAGCCTATTACATAAATGAAACGATTAATTGATGAGTTGAAGTATTGAAATTGAAATGACAAAGAGAGGGCCAAACTTAGAAAAGAGATGTTGGTGCAATTTAAATTGAAACATTGTTCCGTAATTGGATCAGTGTTCAACCCATATCTTGAGTTCTAGTAGTCCAAATGACATCAAATTTTTTTTGATTGAAAAGTTGAGATAATTTCCTAGAACTTTCATAAGGAAGGTTGGTTCAAATTCTGATATTATCAATGATGTTTTTGACAAACAATAAGATAAGGATTGTCACCAAGTCAAGAGTTGGTCACCCACTCATTAATTAGTGATTAAATCAATAGTTTTTAATTTTGACCTATAAGAGGAGGTATTTGCCATGCATTTAGACATCTTGATTTTCAGATGAAGATCATGTTCATGCTCTTTCTCTTTGTATTTTTGTAATATTTAAGTTTTGTTTTCATTAATATCTTGTTTATGCCTTTCATTTCCTTTCCTTTACTTAGTTAAATTTTATCTTATTTATGTTTTTATCATATTTATTTATGTTTCTCTCTTTCATTATGTTTAGCTAAATTCATTATGTCAAGGTGAAAAGGCTACACTAATGGTGTAATGACATGATCAAAGAGTTGATGTCTTATCCCAAATGTGGGAGTGTCAAAGTAATAAATAATCCGGCAAGACCGGGGTCGAATCATAAGGAGGTTAACTATACAAATTATAAATAAAAACAACAACAATAACAACAATAATGATGATGGTGGTGAAGATGAGTTAAAGAGGACTTTAAGATGTAAGATTAATGTGAAAATTATACAATGATAAAAACAAATGTCAAGGTTAAAGGATATACTAATAGTATTAGAGATAAGTAAGATATAAACTCTTTATTAATTATCAACATGATCATATTAATCATCTTATTTACATAACATCATGCTTATAAATTTTATTAAGTATTCAGGATGCTAACTTATGTTGACGACCAATCAAGTTCCTCTCATAGTAATGATGGCGACCGAAGACTATGAAGGATCAAGTATTTGATGTACCAAGTGTTATACAATACAAATCTAGATTAGCCATTTAATAAGTAAGGTATTAAGAATTAATAAGATAAAAATAATAAGATATGTTAATAGCAAATTGTTTAGGATATAAGTATTGAAGTCCATATTGAGTTTATATTATACTTATCCTAACACCATTAGTGAAACCTTTTCACCTTGATATAATTAACTTAGCTAGACATTATGAAGAAGAAAAACTTAAAGAAACAATACAACATAAACATGATATAAGTTAACTAAGTATAGTAAAGGAAATGAAAAGCATGAACAAAAGATTAATGAAAGCAAAACTTAAGCATTATAAAAATATAAAGAGAGAGAGAGAGTAAGAACATGATCTTGATATAGAAAACAAGATGCCCAAATGAATGGAAAATGCCTTCTTTTATAGGCTAAAATTTAGAACTATTCATGTGGTAATTGATAATTGATGTAGTGGCCAACTATTGATTAGTGGACTTGGTGGACAGCATCACTCAAGCACTTTGGATGGCTAAATTGACATTGATGCAATCAGAATTTGGCAAAGTGTTCCATGAAAGTTCTTGGAAATTGTCTTTTCCTTCCACCCACCAAATTTCAAATCATTTGGAGCACTATAGCTCGAAATATGTCTAACATTCTGAGTAGTGCTGCTGGTGGACGTGATGGATATCACTCATGCTCTTGTCTGGATGAAATCTCATTTCTATCATCCAAATTTGAGCTGGTCCTCTTCATGAAAGTTATTAGAAATTGTATTTTCCTTCCATCTACCAGATCAGTTGGACTTCTAGAACTCTAGTTATGGGTAAACCTCTAAGTAGTGTTTGGGCTGGATTGCAAGACAGATTCAAACTTCTCTTTATGGCCAAACTTTGAATTTGAAAATGGTAAATTTGGGTCTTTCCATACCATAAAAGTTGTAGGCCTATTTCTTATCTTTTTATCCATATAAATTAATATGAAATCCAAGTTCTATAGCTCTAGATATGATCCGATAACTGAATAGTGTTCGAATTTGAAGTGAATCGACATCTCCTTTGTAAGCTTAGCCTTTTCTTTGTCCTTTCACTTCCAATGGTTAATCACAATAATCAATCCTTTGAATTGTGAGAATACCTGCATTTAAAATGAGCATTGACCATAAATTAAATGTATCTTATATTATCAGACTTGTTATTATAAAACATGCTCTAGTTAAGGAATTATTGATACTTTAAGTGCAAAAATGATGATATAAAACCTTAATAAAAATACACTTTTAAGTACTAATCATGTAAGAATAAGTATAGTGTAAATTCAACATGGACTTTAATGTTTGATACTAACATCTTTTATATTTGTTATCTTGTTCACTCTTCATACTTTGCTTGTTAAATGGTTAATCTAGATTTATGTTGTATAACACTTGTGACAACAAATACTTCGCAATTTCATAACCCTACCGTATGGTATAACCGATACTTGTGTTATAAAAGAAACTTGATTTTTTATTAACATAAGTTATAATCATGAATAACTGATAACATTTATAGTATTGGCATTATAGAAATGAGATAACTAATGTAATCATGTTAACCATTTATAATCTGATTTGAATCTCCTTTGTGTGTGATTTCCAGTTAAGTAATAAAAAGACTGATTGTGCATCAAAAGTGTCATTAAGTC
The DNA here is from genome assembly GCF_000495115.2 of Populus euphratica. Taxonomy (NCBI): domain Eukaryota; kingdom Viridiplantae; phylum Streptophyta; class Magnoliopsida; order Malpighiales; family Salicaceae; genus Populus; species Populus euphratica. Next base: position 47,438 of record NW_011500429.1, read on the forward strand.
TCTTGTTTTACATATGTATTTATTGTTTTTATTTGGTTTTTTTATAATAATTGATGTGCTTTTCAGTAATGAAGTTTATTTTAATGTTTCGATAGGTTTTTGGAGCTTAAATGAATTAATTCAGGAAATTCAATGTCGGAATTCAGAACAAAGAATTGAAGATACATTTAGTTGAAGATTGAAGCAAATCTTGGTTCAAATAAGTGCTCCAAATTTGTCCCAAAATTCAATTCTATTCCAATTCTAGAAAAGAATATCATATGATCTATTTTAAGCCCAAACTTGTCTTATGTTGTGTGTAAACTTCAACCATTAAACACTCAAGGTTTCAATGTCAATCTTAGCCCAAATAATAGGTATATTTGTATACTTATTTGATACTTAAATTCAGCCCCAAATCAGCCCCAAATCAGCCACAAATCAACCTTCAAATCAGCCCAAACACAATCCATAATCTTACATGTCCACACAACAACAATTGATTTATTTTGGGTAATCCATTGATCCAAGAAGGCAAGCACATGGATGGAAAGCTGGAGGGGACATTTTTACATTATTTTGGGTCAAAAAGAAGAAAGAGATAGCTCATAAATGAGGAAGAAAAACGTGCACCAAAGTGGTTGTAAAGTTGTCCTGATTTGATTTTTCAGAATACCGTTCGGTGTTTTGCCCATAACTTTTGACTCAGTTGTCCAAATGAGCTGTTCTTTAATGATCTGGAAAGGTTACAGAAGTTCCTATAAATATGTCTCTAATAGACATCTCGAGAAGAGGCTTCTAAGGGGGTCTAAATTGCTGTCCAAAGTTAGCATCAGATTTGTGTCCGAATTTTTACTGAAATTGTGTTGTGTTCTTCTTTATAGATTTTGGTTCTTTAGCTTGTAAAACTTATTATTTTAGTTTAATTCAAGTTATTTCATGTTTATTAAAGTGTTTTTATATATAATCATGGTTGGCTAATCTCTTTCTTGGATCCAAATCAAGGATGATGGTGGTTGAGGTGAGTTCTTTAAGATATGAATGAATCTTAATGTTTATCTTCTCATTTTCTTCATGAATGATTTATTATTGCAAAGAAATTTTAGAAACCATTTAGGTAATGTTATAATCTTGAATTTTTATGCACAAACTTTAGTTTTGGTATAGAGAAGGCTTGATTCAATGTCTTACTTAATATGAAAGTACTTGTTCATTCTTAAGCAATAATCAATCTTCATCCTTTTAAACTTCATTGTAATATCTTCCGATCTAATATCACCATCATTGATATTAGGTTGAGTTATCTTATATATCTTGAAGGAATCACCAATACATCACCATTAAAATTGATTTGGACCAAGATTTACTTTTTCTTATCATTTAAAATCTATTTACACGTTTTCATCTTTCAAAACAAATCCATCAATTATTTTCAACCAAGTTATTATTAATTTAATTTCTCTTGAGTTTTTTTTTGTTACTTAGCTTATTTTCTAGATCTAGCTCTCTGTGGATATGACCTCGATCTTACCGAGTTAATTGCTACATCGCACACTCGTGCACTTGCGAGTTAAAACATGCCGATCATAAAAAGCGGTCAAGCAAAGACTTTACACTATACTTGTTTGAAATACCATTAATGGATCCTTTAACCTTGACATTTGTTTTTATCATTGTTTAATCCTTACATTGATCTTCCATCTCAAAGTTCTCATCAACTTCTTTTTCTTTATTATTATTATTGTTGTTGTTGTTGTTGTTGTTCTTGTTGTATTAAATTGTAATATGAACACCATCAAATTAAAGCTTTTTCCTTTTTCATTAAAATATAAAGCTAACATATGACTACAAAATTTGAGACTAGAATCCATTCGTGCTTGAGATAAAATATAATAGCAATTTTTAAAGAAGTTTTTCCTTTATTTCAAAAGACAAATCACCACTTTCATTCAAAAATCAGGAGAAACATTTTAATAATGTTGGAATAAATATCGAGACTTGTTTAATACTTGTCCTCATCATGGTTTTGAAACATGAAGATTGGTTTCATAATTTTATGAAGGGTTAACACTTAGAGATAAACCTCATACATTTAGTGGAGGTATGTAAAACCTTAGAGAAGATTATGATCTCCAAGCCAAGTTTGCATCTTTAGTTGTAAAAGTCGAAGCTCTAGAATTAAAAAAAAGTTGTCGATTAAAATTCATTTAAGACATTGTATGTCAATTCTATAAAACAAATAAACATTCAACCAATGATTGTCCAACTTTTCTTTCTTTAAAGGAATGTCTCCATGACCAAGCCCATGTTTTAAATAGTTTTTAAAGGCTCAAGCATAACCAATACTCACAAACATACAACCTTGATTGGAGAAATCACCTAAATTTCAGTTGGAAGAGTGATAACAATAATGCATAAACTTCACAATCACCGTTTCAAGTGCATCATAATTTCCAAAATTCTCATGGATATGCACCTCCTTATACTCCATTTCCTATAGCAAATCTTAAGGAAATATTGCATGCATTCATTAAAAAGTAAGAAATAATCAATAGTCAACTTGCTCAAAACATGACATATTTTAAAGATACTCTTGCAAAATTAATATCTGCTCTTAGTTTCCAAGAGAAAGGTAAGTTTTCATCTCAACCACAACAAAATCCCAAGGGGCAATATAATGTAAATGTAAGTAGTTTTGGAAGCCAACATATAGATCAAGTCAAATCAGTCACTACTCTTCGTAGTGGTAAGGTTATTGAAAAACTCACTCTTGAACCTTGTGAGAAAAATGATGAGTCAATCTCTGAGGGTAAGAAAGGGGTTGAATCTAAAAATTATAAAGAAAAGACTGATTCCCCGCCAACACTTCTATTTTCTCATTTCATGACCAAACAAAAAAAAGTCAATCATAACTCTGAAATCTTTGAAACATTCAAATAGGTAAGGATCAATATACCTTTGCTGGAAGTTATTAAACAGGTTCCTTCTTATGCTAAATTTTTCACAGATCTGTGCACTATGAAGAGAAAACTGAATGTGAAAAAGAAAGCTTTTTTAGCTAAACAAGTAAGTACCGCTTTTCAGAACATTAATGCTTTGAAATATAAACACCCTGGTTGTCTTACAATTTCTTGCTTTATTGGAGAAAATAAAATTGAAAGAGCCTTACTTGATCTTAGAGTTAGTGTGAATTTACTTCTATATTTATTTTTTTAAAGTCTCAATCTAGGTGAGTTAAAACCAACTTCTGTAACTCTCTTACTTGCCGATAGATTTGTAAAAATGCTTAGAGGAATACTTGAAGATATGTTAGTACAAGTTGATAAATTCATTTATCCTGTGGATTTTATTATCTTGTTCACACAACTTGTTGAAGCATGTAATTCATTTGCTATTATTTTAGGATGTCCATTTCTTACAACTTCTAAAGCATTGATTAATTGTAGGAATGGACTGATAAAACTATCATTTGAAAATATGACATTAGAGATCAATATTTTCAACATTTACATGCAACCTGAAGATGATAATGATTTACAAGAAGTAGATCATATTGAAGAATTAGTTTATGATCAACTTGAATCTACTTTAAGTAAAATTGAGTTGGATGAATCTAAAGATTTGCAAATCATTTATTCTCAGGATGAAATCATGGATGAAAAAGGCATCGAAAATGCTAATGCAGATCTTTTGTCAAGAGTGACAACAGATTTGACATCAGATAGCACACCAATCGATGATTACTTTCCTAAAAAATCCTTATTTTCTCTTAGTTTAATGCCTTGGTTTGTTAAAAATATCAATTTTATTGCTTCAGGATTTTTGCCATCTCCCTAGAGTACTGAAGAAAAAAGAATGTTTTTGAGCAATATGCAAAACTTTTATTGGGATGACCCGTACTTATTCAAATATTATCATGATCAAATATTTCAAAGATGCATTCCCGAAAATGAGGTAAGTAGTGTCATTTTGAGACATGTGGGATCATTTCTCCTTAAGAAAGATAACTGCAAAAATCTTATAAAGTTGATTTTATTAACCACTATGTTCAAGGACTCGCAAGCATTTTGCAAGGCTTGTGAAAATTATCAAAAGTTAGGATTTATTTCAAAACATAAGGAATCTTTAGATAATCTTTTATTGACTTTTGAGACGTATCTTGGTGGAGATGTGCATTATGCATTTCATGATTTATGACCCCATTTTCATAAAGAACATGCTTGATATAATCTTGGGAATCTGACTATAAAAGATCATGTTTGCTAGTTTTTAAAAAAACTAGATGGGAAACTTATCATAGACCTATAGAGGACGTTTAAGTTGTTCTTGGACATAAAACTAAGGGAAGGAGTGAGCCACAATCACAACTACCTGTACATACACATGTTTTTTTAAATAATAATAATAATATAAATAAATAAATAAAAAGAGAGAGTGAGAGTATGAGACTCCAGTCGGTCTATATATGGGTGATATGATTGCATTTTCAAGTTCTCATCTATAAAATCTTCTCTTCCTTCCCTTAATTTCTACTCAACCTATATATTCAATAGATATAGAAGTGTGTAGAAATGACAAGTTCCTCAAGTCATCACATAAGAAACATTTGTGTTTTTAGTGGATCTAGTCCAGGGAAGGAAATAAAGTTTTTAGAATCAACAAATCATCTTGGTCACGTACTAGCTGAGAGAAAGATTCATTTAATGTATGGGGGAGGCAACCTTGGGTTAATAGGGGGAGTGTCAATAGCTGTATTTTTAGGAGGTAGTCAAGTTATGGGGGTTGTCCCTAAAGCTCTAGCACAAGGGAATATCATTGGAAAAACAATTGAAGAGAAACTACAGGTCTCCACAATGTCTGATCAAATGAATGCAATGTTTAAACATGTTGATACCTTTATTGCCTTACCAGGTGGTTTGGACACACTAGAAGAGATCTTTCATATTACCTCTTGGACCTAACTGTACATTCACCAAAAATGCATAGGTCTGTTAAATATTAATGGTTTTTATGATAAGTTGTTGTCTTTTCTTAATCATGTTGTGGAACAAGAATTTCTAACATCTTCAGCACAACAAATCATAACCTCTACTGCTACTGCCAAACAATTGATTGACCAATTATAATCTTTCACTCCTATAATTGATCCTTTCATGAGTCTTATAAATTGGTCAGCTAAGAAAAGCTGTAAAAAGCTTATATTCGATTTAAGCCTTCATTTGTGAATTGCTTAACCGCTTTTTATGATCGGCTTGTTTTAACTCGTAAGTGCACGAGTATGCGATGTAGCAATTAACTTGTTAAGATCGAGGTCATATCCACAAAGAGCTAGATCTGGAAATTAAGCTAGGTAACAAAAAAAACTCAAGAGAAATTAAATTAACAATAACTTTGTTGAAAATAATTGATGGATTTGTTTTCAAAGATGAAAAAGTGTAAATAGATTTTAAATGACAAAAAAAGTAAGTCTTGGTCCAAATCAATTTTAATGGTGATGTATTGGTGATTTCTTCAACATATATAAGATAACTCAACCTAATATCAACGATGGTGATATTAGATCGGAAGATATTACAATGAAGTTGAGAAAGATGAAGATTGATTATTGCTTAAGAATGAACAAGTACTTTCATATTAAGTAAGACATTGAATCAAGCAATCTCTATACCAAAACTAAAGTTTGTGCATAAAAATTCAAGATTATAATATTATCTAAATGAGTTCTAAAATTTATTTGCAATAATAAAACATTCATGAAGAAAATGAGAAGATAAACATTAAGATTAATTCATATCCTAAAGAACTCACCTCAACCACCATCATCCTTGATTTGGATCCAAGAAAGAGATTAGCCAACCATGATTATATATAAGAACACTTTAATAAACATCAAATAACTTGAATCAAACTAAAATAATAAGTTTTACAAACTAAAAAACAGAAATCTATAAAGAAGAACACAACACAATTTCAGTAAAAATTCAGACACAAATCTAACTCTAACTTTGGATAGCAATTCGACCCTTTTTAAAGCCTCCCCTTGAGATGTCTATTAGGAACATATTTATAGGAAATTCTATCACCTTTCCAGATCATTAAAGGACAACTTATTTGGACACCTGAGTCAAAAGTTATGGGCAAAACACCAAAAGGTGTTCTAAAAAATCAAATTAGGCCAGCTTTGCAACCACTTTGGTGCATGTTTTCTTCCTCATTTATGAGCTGTCTCTTTCTTCTTTTTAATCCAAAATAATGTAACAATGTCCCCTCCAGCTTTCCATCCATGTGCTTGCCTTCTTGGATCAATGGATTACCCAAAATAAATCAATTGTTTGTTGTGTGGACATGTAAGATCATGGATTGTGCTTGGGCTGATTTGAAGGTTGATTTGAGGTTAATTTGAGGCTGAATTTAAGCATCAAATAAGGATACAAATGTACCTATTATTTGGGCTAAGATTGATGTCTTCTCCCAAGTGCAAGAGTGTCGAAGTAATAAATAACCTGGCAAGACCGGGGTCGAACCACAAAGAGGTTAATTGTACAAATTATAAACAACGATTATAAACAACAATAATAGTAACAACAACAATAATATTAGTAGCAATAATAATAATAATAATAA